>NC_079446.1:24047150-24177076 GCF_903798145.1 Danio aesculapii
AAGTCAAAAGTACAGCAACCCTTAAATTATGCTCAAGTAAAAGTTTCAAAGTGCTCTATTACAAATTTACTTAAGTCAGAGAACAAAAAGATTTGATTTTTAATGTAGGCTGAGGGAAAAAAAAACTAGATATTAAATATGTACAATGCATGTAGGACTGGGATAGTTTACCCATGTGAAAAAATGAATGAAAAATGAAAATGATGTCATGATTTACTCACCTCAATTGTTTTAAATCTTTTAGCTCCTTTTTCTCTTGAACATAAAAGAAAATATTTTTTGAAGCATTGTTAGATCTCTGTAACCATTGACAATCCATATTATTTGTTTTTCTTACTATGAAAATCAATGCTTACAGGTTTTGAACTTTCTTCAAAATATATACCAGACTATTGTGTTCAACAGAAGAAAGAAACCCATAGAGGTTTGAAAACTATTTGAGAGTGAGTAAATAAAATTTTTAGGTGAACTCTGCCTTTAAATATTAAAAGTACTTATCGCCCAATGCTTATTTAGCAAGAAATTAGTTTTACACACTGATAACCACTCTGATGATCAGTATAATTAATTAATACTGCTAATTTTAGTTCTGAACAGACAAGTTAAAATGCCTAGATGTATTTTAGTGCACAATAGTAATTAATTGTATCAAAAACAACTTAACAAAAAGTGTACTAACAAGTATAACACAATATAAAAAGATGTGGTGTGAGTTAAAAGTGTTTAATCTTATGAAGAATGCTAAGACATTTCCACATTCAAGCATTTCATTCATTTTACAGTTGTTTACTTCACAAACTACTGACAGTTACGACTAAATGTTGTTATTTTAATTTACAATAGTCCTTTGGCATTATTAACTTTCCAGCCATCAGTCACAGATATTCAAATTAAGAGAATCTGTTTTTGGCTCATTTAAATCAGCTTGTTTACTGCAGAATCTAAATGGTTCATTTAAATTAGTGGACTCATTTACATGGACCAGCCGAGTGGACAAGTTTGGTGCGATTTGTGAATCGATTTAACAGGTTATCTGACAAAATTGATCTTGTTCATGAATCTAACACCATTAGTGGAGTAAAATAATTACAATAGTTTTGGAGTGTAGAAAAGTAAAAGTTTCACTAGGAGCAGATCCTCAAGCTTTAAGATGAGACTTTTGTGTCTCCAGAAAGTGTCTGTAAAGTTCCGCTCAAAGCACCCATCAGATTATTCATTATAGCATTCATTATAGAATGTTGGAATCTTCTGCTTTAAACACAATGTAGCTGTTTTTGTGGCCTGTGCCTTTAAAGCTAGTTCTCCCTGCCCACCATTTCCACGTGCCTGTCAGAGTGTGCCTCTATCTCCGCCTCGGCTGCGTCAGATAAACTGCACAATGACAGACATGAAGGAAGCAGAACTCACGTAACATTTGTGAAAAATACTACAGTAAGAACTTTCCCAATGATTATTTTGATGTGTTTGTTGTGGAGATAATTCAAGCCTTTAAATGATTCACACATATTGTCGTTACAAAAGTTATGCACACACAGACACAGAGCGCACGTGTTTTTTTGCACGCAAGTGTGATACACATGAATCTCCACTGCTGTATGGACATCCGTTATGTTAATGTACAAAATAAACCTGATTTAACCTCCACAAACCGGGATTTAAGCGTCTTTTTTCATAATTGTATTGACCCTATGCGGCTGTGGTCATGAATTATGTAGCAATTTTTCTGTATTTATTACAAACATGCACTATTTTAAAAGCGTTTTAAACTTGTAAAACTCATTCTTAATCACATTTGATGATGATTGATGATCACAGCGAGCTGAACAGATCTTTTTAATACCAGTTGCTTTGCGCATGTCCTGTCTTGTTAATATGATTATATGCATTACTATGGAGACATGTTAATACGTGGCTGTCAATCAATGCAGGAACACTCCTATGTCACGTTGCAGTCTGCCTCAAAATGGGGGGGGATTTGGATCCTATTTAACGTCAGGAAAAAAAAAAAAAGACTTTGTTGTGTTTCTATCACTCCAATATGACTGTGAACACACACTATACCTACACACAGTTCGTCCCAACAGCTTACAAAAGATGATTTTCACCGTAGGTGCCCTTTAATCCATGATGCCATGTTCTGTTAGATTGTGTCGGCTTTAATTCTGTGAGGAGGAATTCTTTGAAGAGATTTTGAACTCTGTTTAAAACAACCAAACCACTGTTTATAAAGTTTTTAGCAAAAAAAATAAATGTTAAAAATGTCTTATAATCTGTCGGCGCCACTAGGTGTAGTGGTTAGTGTGTCAACACATGCACCCCCTTTTTCGGTGACTTGAGTTCGATTCCGCCTCGCGGTCCTATGCCAATCCTTCCCCTCTCTCTGCTCCCCATGCTTTCCTGTCAATACTCTGCTTTTCTATCCAAATAAAGGTGAAAACCCTGGAAAAAACATAATTATATAAAAATAAAAGTCATATAATCTATTTGCTGTATACATTTCTCATTATAAAATAGCCATAGAACCTGGTATGTCGTTAACACACAAACAAACAAGGGAAAAAGTAAATGTTTCCTAAAATGAAAATACTCTAATAAAAGATGCTTGCTTAAAGATTGTACTAATGTTCTTGCGTACAGCAGTGATGTAAAATACTTGTTACTGTCCACCACTGCACACTGGTTTGTTTCTTTGTTCAACGGTGACTTTTCAAAGCGTATTTATTATTCTCATTGCCTCTGTACTTAGGGAAGGCCATCGAAGTCACACAAACTGTCTCCGAATAACACCGACTGAAGTTCTGAGGCCGAAGGTCATTGAGCAGCATCAGGAAAGCAGGACCATTTGTACAGATGTGTGAGATGCAGCACATATTTCTGTCAATTTTCAGTGTAGTGAGCTTCACCAATGTTTCTTTTCACTGAATGAATGCTTAAATTGTCTTCAAGCTACTCTAGCTGGATTCGACTGGGGAAGTTACCTTGAGAAGAGCGGTCTCCTTGCTGCCCCCGTGTCCTGCTTCAGACACGTGAGGGATTTCTGTCCTTCTGCTTCTCTTTGTGGAGCTGTACTGGGAAAATATTGGTTTAGAAACGAAATGTGTACATATTAAATTACTGATGCTGTTGCATTATAATGGTCTAACAGGTACCACTCTGCGCTCAGTGGGAAGATGTCTATGTGGGGTTGAAAGTGGAGGTCCTGAACACTCATACAGCCTTGCCTAGTAAGGTGTACTGGATTGCCACTGTTGTACAGCTGGCAGGTATATAAACTTTCCTGCATCACTGCTGAATATACTCTGTATTGCTACAAAAAAATTCAAATGTATTGTTTTCTACAGCACTGCTTAATACAGCAAGACAAAAAAAATTCTCTGTAGTATCTAAAATGATTAGAGATTTTTTTTTATTTATTTAGAAAAAGAACCTTCCATGCTCATCTAATCCAAAGAAATGGGTTTATAAAAACTTTCGCAAAAGCATTTGTTTTGCCTTATTATTTTTTTATTTATATTATATACTACATTATATGATATTATATGATAGTATATTTATTATTTTCTTTATTATTATTTATTTATTATTTATAATTTTTCTATTATATTTATTATTAGTTATAAAAATTACTTCAAACTAATTAAATAAATTAATAAATAAATTAAATAAATGTTCATCCAGAAATTCAATGAGAGTATGCATAGTTTGTGAATCAGTGATGGGTTTGTGTGATACAGGAGTCTTAGGTGCAAAGCATGCGTTGCTTTATGCAGCTGAGAGATTTAGGCCTAACCTATTTAGCATGTAGCGGTTGGGAGTTGGGCGTGTCTTTGGACGGCAGGGGAAGGACTTTGTTTCAAAGATATTTAGATAACGGATAGCATTTAGGCAGATTACCTACTGCACAGTCTGTATTTAAGAGTCTGAAGCAATCAGTGACAAAACAAGAGGTATTTTTTGATAATTTTTAACTATATAATAAACAATTATAACATTTGAATTGAAACTATTTTGCAGGCCAACTGAAGGATCACTGGTTGAGAACCCCAGCCTATGTCTAAAATTGTAATTATTTGATCAAAAATATGTAGTGGTCATTATATTAAATAGAATTACAATTCAAAATAAACATTTTAATTTGTTAGAATCCTAGCCAGAAATCATTATAATATGTTGATTTGCTGCTCAAGATATTTTTTTTTTTTTTTTTTTTTTTTTTAAACAATGTGTGTCCGCTGAATTGGATTTTCCTGAGCTGAATGATATTTTTTTCTGTTGTCTTTAGCAAGGCATTGAGCGTGCATTTTACACAAAACATTGAACATCTGTATTTTTTCATGCTCTGACAGTTGGAAAAGCACTCACAGCTGAGCGATTTTAGAAGAGCGCTGATATTTTGAGCTGTGCAAAAAAACGTTGTTATTATTGTGGAAACCAAGATCCTTTATTTTAAATTAATTTTCAATTATAAGAATGTTAGAAAAGAACAACATTTTTTTTTGAGTCAGAAATGCTTTAATTTTGATGATAAATGTCCTATCTATGTGAAAAGCAGTGACCTACAGTGTTTAACCAGTAGGGTATTTTATTAGCGATGTGAGAGCCAATGATGCTATTCATCAGAAATGCAGATGAAGCAGATACGATACTATTCACCCCGTCACAATGCTGTATGATCTGAATTCAATTCGATTTAACACCACACAATAATAGTTTTTATGTGATATTTTGCTTAATAAATAGAATTGATTTGTTTAATTGTGTTGCGTGATGTGTTTCTCTCAGGATATAAAGCTCTTTTACGCTATGAAGGTTTCGAGGATGATGACCGCCATGACCTGTGGTGCAATTTAGGCACAGCTGATGTTCATCCTATTGGCTGGTGTGCAGTAAATAACAAGCCTCTGGTCCCTCCTCAAGGTTTCGTTTATTTCTATGTCGCTAAGAAATTCAGTTAAATATCTGCTTTAAAAATGCTAAATCTTTTTGTTTGTTTCCCCCCTAAAGAAGTCCACCAGCAAGACTGGAAATCCTACCTGATGGAGAGACTAGTTGGAGCACACACAATTCCCGTTGACTTTCATGTCAAGGTTAACAGCAAAGGCAAATGAACATATATTAATGTCCTCTGTCTTTCTTGTTTTAACTGTGTTCCTGTTCGTTTCAGATGGCAGACAGCTTGAGGTGTCCTTTCAGGCAGGGTGTTCGGGTGGAGGTGGTGGATCGCTCACAGGTCAGCCGTACTCGTCTGGCAGTGGTGGACACTGTGATAGGAGGTCGACTCAGGCTGCTGTATGAGGATGGGGGTCTGGGACCGTCTGGTGAGGTGCTCTCAGATTTCTGGTGTCACATGCAGAGTCCTCTAGTGCACCAGTAGGCTGGTACTGCGACCAGTGGACCACTCCATCAAAGGAAACAGGTGAGAAGTCAGTGCCAGTGGTATAGTGGTTAGTGCGTCGACACATGCACTCCAATGTTCACGGTGACGCAAGTTCGATTCCGCCTCGCGGTCCTGTGGCGGTCCTTCCCCTCTCTCTCTGCTCCCCACGGTTTCCTGTCAATACTCTCTACCGTCCTATCCAATAAAAGTGAAAAACCACGAAAAAATTATTGTATTAAAAAAAAAGAAAGAAACAGGTGAGAAGAAAATAAGAATATTTAACATTTTATCTTAACAAAGTTTTTAAAAATTCTTGTATCACATTTCCTTGAATAAAGGGATTAAAAGGTTTTAAATCAGAGCATCAAGTCTTAATAGATATGGATATACATATAATAGCATTAATTATTGTGAGGAATTGTTTTTTCATTTTAAAGTGAAGCACATCATTGATTTATTCAGTGTTCACCATTTTTGTAGAATGAGCTGCATCACTGCTCCAGGACCTCCTTCACAATGTTATTCAGAGATTTGATTTTTAGCTTATAATTATAGATTTCCCAATTTTCTTTTGTCTGTTGGATGCACTTTGTATATAATACAAGAATATTGTGTAGTTCTATGGCAGGGAGCCCATACCAATATGCAAGATGATGACTTGAATTCTGTTTTGAAGCTAGGGCTGCCATCTAGTGGTAGTGTGTAAAGCTGTCTCGCGATTGATAAAAATCAGATGTGCTGGAATTGTTTTTTTTTGCATTGAATTGAATTGAATACAGTTTTGCAAGTATAAACCTGTTTATTTCAAAATAATTTAGGTGCCTACCTAACTGTAAAACATTTTAACTGATAAAACAATTGTGTGGCCATGTATCAACTATTTAAAGCAATAATAATATTATATAAATGAACTCTTTTAATACTATGTATAATATCTAGGGAGCACATGAACAATTGTTTTTGTAGCAACTGTTGACAGCACTGCCATAGAGGTATAATATATAGATCTACAATAGGTCTGATTAGTTAGATATTTCCGAACTCAAGCTGTTGAATTAGAGGTATTGAAGCCTTAAAAGACTTTATGCAATGTTTTTTCTACTTTGACTTCTGATATAAATGAATCCCTTTATACTACATAGACATTTTCTTTAGTCAGTCATAACCTCATTACCCTCATAAAATATGCAGAAAGATATGAATTGCTGCATGTCACTGTTGTATTTTGGTATCTTGGTAACATTTCACTTTGGTTTCAATTGTTAGCAATAAATAATGCATCACTCAACATGAGCTATAACAGAGCAATAAAGATTTAACGCACAATCCATTAACTTTGCATTTTGAAAATATCTAAGTAAAAGTTGAAACTAACATGGATTAAATTCTGTGTATTGTTTAAGAAATACAGTTTCCTAATGCAAGATTCAACTGTTAATATTAATTCTATTATATTTGGGTTTTTTTGTGGCCACAAATTTAGTAGTATTGGGACATGTTCTTAATTTATAGCCAACATGCCATATTCAGGGCTTTGTAGGAAAAAAACACTGAAAAGTTTGATTTATTTATTTATTTATATATTTGTTTGTTCATTTTATTGACGATAATTGATATCATAGTCAAAGTTACAGTTTTTTTTATTTCCTTGATATTTTTCACTCATTTTTAGTTCTTGTTAATTATAGATAATATCACAAATGCTTTTTTTGATGCAGATACAAATGTCAACATGGGAAGCCATCCAGCATTTCGCAGAGTTCATCAAAACAGTGTTCCAGATCAGTTCAAGAAGGTCTGTGGATACACCTTTACTGACCCTCCATTTGTAAACAATGAAAAAGAGATGCCACGCTAACCATTCGTTTCCATAGTGTAATATGGAAGTCAATGGCTGTTTGTAAATTGTCTGGGTTATCGTCATTCTTTAAAATATGTTGTTTTGTGTTTAACAAGATAAAGAATCCCATAAAGGTTTGGGAAAAAGTGTATCTTTTGTGTTTTAAAATGTTTCATGTTTACATGACATACAATCCACATTTAAACACATCTGTGAAAACTGCCAAAGAACCTATTATGTATGTATTTGGAGCTTGTCACTTTGTTAATAAACAGTACAAGTAAGGAAGTGATGATGTGCCATCGGCAGCTTGGCACTGGTGTGTATGTAGAATTTACCATCTGTGTGTATGATACGTCTCAGTTTTTTGCTTGTAATGTGAAGTAAATCAACTCTCTGTTATTGTTGTGTGTTTGTTCACATTTGTTTTTAATTTATTCCCCTGAGCATGTATCATGCACACAAAAGATATCGTCGTTTTCATAGACACTCATTTTCTGGTGTATACACAGACATCACAATCGCAGCGTTTTTAAAAACTTCCACTTTGCAATCCATTTTCAGATTTGCGAGTTTTCAGTCCCATAAACACAGCTGTCATGTGAAGGAACAGACTAAACACTTAAAAGTTTCCCTTTGGATTGAAAGCGTGTCGTGTAAACAGCTACTAAGTAAACGTAACTGAACTATCCATCTAACTAGAATATGGTTATGTTTTGTTAATGTTTCAAAATCTTATGTCATATAATCTTTAGTATGTTTAATTGCTTTTTTCCCCCCCAAACAGTTAAGGACCGTTTACATGGGAGCCACATTTTTCAAGGAAGGCATGAAAATTGAAGCAATTGATCCTCTGAACCTTGGAAACATCTGTGTTGCATCAGTTCGTAAGGTACAACTTCATCAGTATTTATGACTGTAATATTGAAATGCACGTTATCTTGTTGAGAAGCATTATACTGACCAGACTTACCACTCAGGTGTTGCTGGATGGATACATCATGGTAGGCATTGATGGTGTCGAGATTGGTGATGGTTCTGACTGGTTTTGCTATCATGCCAGCTCACATGCCATTTTACCTGTCGGATATTGCGAGAACAACGACATACCTCTTACTGTACCTCCTGGTAATGTCCTCAATTTATTCAACATTTTGTAATCCATATTTAACACATTTGCTATTTCCTGTTCATAGACATTGCTTCCTTTTTTATTAGGTTATGATCAAGCCACTTTCACATGGCCAATGTATTTAGAAGAAACTGGAGCTGTAGCTGCTCCACAAAGACTTTTCAATACGGTAAATATTTTTTGACATCTGAGTGATGTATTGTTAAGGCATATGTGGCCCTTTTGAATAACTGATATTAAGATGCATTTTGACAATCTGATTAAACATGGATGACATTAAGATATAATATAGATATAGATTTGATAAAATAAGAGCGAAAGGTAATTTTTTAAAATTCTGTACTTAATAAATGAATCAGAATGTATGTTAAAGGTGCCATACAATGAAAATCTGGATAAACCTAGGCATAGCTGAATGTTTAGTGCTCAGTACATGGAAATGCCCACACCCTGGGCCTCAAATACTATTGTTTCCTCTTCTCATGTAAATCCTGAGTGTAAATCCAGGTGAATATAAACAAAACACCAATACTTTTAAACTTGTACATAAACTTACTATGTATGTGGGACCAAAACTAAAGAGGTAGGAAAGGTAAAGGAGATTGCTGAATCAGAATGCAAAATGAATAATATACAGCTTGTAAATTTAATCGGTGCCACCCTAAAAAGGCATACGGCCTGTTTAACTGTATCTTTGTTTTAAAAGTTTAATGTATATATTGTGAAATCTACCACGTTTGTAATGAGGCAACAAACACATGTAGCCTGCTGAATATGTTTGATGTACGGTTATGCATTGAAATATATGATAAAAATCAAGCATATACAGTGGCGGAAATGTGCATTCAACACGTCACCATTTGTCTCAGAAAACATATTTCTAAAGGTGCTTAACTTGAAATTTTCACCCGATGTTGATAACCAAAGAAATACATATATAAAAAGAAAACTTAATTTATAAACTAATTAGATACTCGTAATATAATGAAATGACACAGGAAAAAAATTGAACATATGAAGAAAGGGAGGTGTAAAAAGACCAGATAACAGCTGAAATGTCTCAGTAGTTCTTCAGCAACCCTCTGCCCTTCCTCACAGTAAGTTAATATGAACTGCTTTAGGCCAACATCTACATCACCAGGAGTATGAAGATAAAACCAGGGTGGACATTTCAGCAAGACAATGATCCAAAACACAGCCAAGGAAACTCAAATGCTTTCAGTGAAAGAAAATCAAGCAGTAGAATGGCCAAGCCAATCACCTGACTTGAATCTAATATAAAATCCAAAATAAAGATCAGTTTGGATAGACGAAATCTACAGAACCATCAAGATTTTTACACTCTGTGAATTCCTAAGGTTGATAACGGACCTGTAAAAGCGTAAGCTACTTACCTACTATTTAGATTAATGTTTGGTATAAATTCATTGTAAGGCATCTTTAATACCAGGACAACATGCTAATGTCTTAGATGACCACTTTTAATCAGGTTACTGAAAATGCATGTTAATTTAGGTAGAAACCAAGCCTGTTATTTTAATGCATTTAAGCTCATCTTGTCGGGTCTGTTTTGTTTTTCTCAGGATGATGTAGGCCACGGCTTTACCTCAGGTATGAAGCTGGAGGCAGTGGACCTCATGGAGCCCAGGCTGGTGTGTGTGGCCACTGTCCGGCGCTGTGTGGGTCGGCTTCTCCTCCTGCATTTCGATGGCTGGGAGCCTGAGTTTGATCAGTGGGTAGACTGTCAGTCCCCTGAAATTTATCCTGTGGGCTGGTGTGAAATCACTGGTTACCAGCTGCAGCCACCCATTGGCCCAGGTAGATACAATGGCATTTTTTTTTTCATATATGCACTGCAAAATTTGGTTGTTTCATGTTGTGTTTTGCTCTTTGTAGAACCACCTCAAGGTCAGGAACAGTCCCATGCAAGCAAAAAGGCAAAACCTTTTAAGGGGAAACGGAGTAAGTTTCATTTTTCTTAATGGTTTGTTAGTTAATATCATTTGTTTTAAAGTGGCTGTAACTGATCATTACATTAGTAAAATTACTATTAAGTTATAGCGCTTATGGTTCTGTATTTTTTCTTATCAGAGAGAAGATTTCTAAGGAAAAATGCTAAAATAAACTTGAAAACACAGACTAATGAGAATACAGAGATGATTCAATCACAAGAGGCAGCAAACACTTCTGTCAAACCCTCCACTTTACAAATAAAGACTGAACCCGAGGAAGAAAGTATGTAGGAGTTCAATCAATTCCATTGCCCCCTTTATTTCTCCGTTTTCTGACATGGTTTTCTTGACTCTACACTACAGTTATTGCAGTAAGAGTGAAGGTGGAGGAATTGGAAACCCCCATATTATCCAGCACACCATCCAAAGAAAGCCACCAGGAAGCCTTGACAACCTTCAAACAGGAGAAGGATGATGATGATGATGAGGAGGAGGAGGAAGATGAGGATGATGACATTTAAACCAGCACCTGATCGTAACAATGTTTTAAACGGATCACTACTATCTACTAATATAAAAGGTGACATTATGAAGCAGGTTGTCTGTTATGTTAATATTAACATTAAACACTCATAGATATCGTAATAAGCTGTTAGTTTACCCCATTTACTCAGCCTCGTGTCCTTTTTAACCTATTGAGTTCATCTTTTGAATGCAAACGAAGATATCTGAATCAAATCTGAGAGAATTTTCAATGTATGTAAATAAAATCTTAAATCTTTTATCTTCTAAAGCAATAATGTCTCCTGAGACGATTTGGAATAAACCTCATTCAATATCTCAATGACGCATCAACGTTTTGGGTGAATTTACTTCCAACAGAGGGATCAAAATCAGTCAGATTTCCTTACGATATGTTCATTTGTGAGAATTGCTTGTGAGTTCAAAGTGACATGAGGGTGAATAACTGTTGACAGAATTTCTGTATTTTCATTTTCAGGTGAACTAACCCTTTAACTAAAGTTTTATTTATAACACTGGTAAGATGTAACTAGCCAAACTTGGGTGCAAAAGAAAATATGTTATCATATATTATCATATTGTTTATTTTTTTCGTACGGTGTGATTTTAATTTTTATTTTTTTTTTTTCTCCATAATATTGTTCAGTTTTGTATTAAAATAACTGTGAAAGCACTTTCTGACTTTTATTTTTACACAGTAGAAAATGAGCTTATAGAGTAATGCTATAATACAGAGTCATAATGTAATATGGAGGTTACTAAATTAAAATTGGAGTTTTTGTATACATTTAGAATCCTTTAAATTCTTAGCTGGCTCATGAACATGTAAAGTAGACTAGTTCTTTTCCTGATCATGCCAAACCTGTATGTTTTTCTTCATAGAATATTTATAGTAATTCTATAATACAAAACTTGTAGATGTTTTGAAGTATGTTTTTCAACACTATAAATAGAACTGGAACTCTCACTGAGGGAACTCTATAATATGGGTTTGGGTTATCTACACTACCTGACAAAAGTCTTTTCGTCAATCTCAGTTGTCAGCAACAAATAATAACTTCTAGTTGGTCATTTGGAAAAGTGGCAGAAGGTAGATTTTTACCATGAATCATTTGTTGAACTATATCCCAGTCATCACAATTACTGCAGAAGACCTATTAGAACCCGCATGGACCCAATATTCTCACAGAAATCATCAAGTTTAGTGAAGTAAAAATCATGATTTGGGGTTACATTCAGTATGGGGGTGTATGAGAGATCTGCAGAGTGGACAACACCAACAGCCTGAGGTATCGAGACATTTGTGCTGCCCATTACATTACAAACCACAGGAGAGGACAAATTCTTCAACAGGATAGCGCTCCTCATGCTTCAGCCTCCACATCAAAGTTCCTGCAAGCAAAGGTCTAGGTGCTCCAGCATTGGCCAGCCTATTCACCAAACATGTACCTTATTGAGCATGTCTGGGGTAAAAAAAAAATCAAGGCATGATCATATTTTATTTTAGTAAAATAAGCATAATCTTAAGGCCTTTCATATAAGTCACTTTTGATACCTAATGATCAATTAGAAGAATTAGATGATCAATTACAATTGTCCTAAAACTCGGGACAAAAATAGGCGACAAGACTTTAGTCAGGTAGTGTATATATCAATGGTTAACTGACTAATTACTGCAGAATCACACAGACTTCCTTTTCTTCATGGCGGTTTTCTGCACTGTATGAGGTTTTGCACCTTTGCGTGATTTGCCTGTGGCTTTTCTGTCTACTCTCTTAATGATTTTTGGAGGACTGACTTGAGCAGATTCAGTCTTTGGGGCTCTTGTTGGTTTGGGGCGCTGGGCAGAAGGAGACTTTCCCCCTGGGCAACTCTTAAAAACATGGACGTCTTTGACTCTTTGACCTCTGAGTTCTGGTGGGTGACCACAGGTTGCTCTGACCTTCAAATTGACCTGCTCAATCCACCTAGAGGCAGAAGAAACAATAGACAAGGGTCAAAAGCCATGTTACAAAGAGGAAAAATCGACCTCTTTACTATTGTGATGTACACTCACTGGCCACTTTATTACTAGTTAGGCTTTAGAGGTTTTGGAGACATTCCTTTGATATTTTGGTCCATACAGACATAATAACGTCCTATTTGTCAGCATGATGATTTAAATCTCTTATCCCTGGACATTCCAAAGATGTTCTCTTGGATTGAGATATATTGGCTGTGGAAGCCATCTGAGTTTAGTGAACTCATCATGTTAATGAAATCAGTTTGAGAGGATTTGAACTGACTTGTGATAAGCGCTGTTATTCTGGTGGAAGAAACCATCACAAGATGGTCATATAGAACTGCTAAGAAAATATCCCTCACATCATTACACCACTAGAATCCTTAACCATAAATAGAAAGCTGGATAGATTCACTCTTCCATGTTATGGCAAATTCTGAACCTACCATCAGAATATTGCAGCAGGAAGTAAGATATCAGAACAGGCAGCATTTTCCTAATCTAATATTGTCTCACTTTTTGTGGAGACCGAGTTGTAACTTCAATTGAGGTCTTATCCGCTAGGAGTATGCTTGTCTGCTGCTGTAGCTCGAGATGTTGTGCATTCAGAGATGATCTTCTACAGACTTCAGTTGTAATGTCTGTTTATTTGAGTTACTGTTGTCTTTCTATTAGCTTGAACAAATCTGACCATTTTGCTTTGACCTCTGGCATCCACAAGGTAAGTTCACTCAGAACAACCTCTCACTGAACATTCCAACACCCAGTCTTTGAAGGGGTCATTTTGAAGCCATTTTTTTATTATTGTGACATGTTAGACTAGAGACTGGATTTGATTTAAGTTATTGCCAATTGAGAAGCATCAAGAGAATAAAATGGAGTGGAACAATTGCTTGAAACTGGGCAATAAACATGATGGTATAGAAAAAAATAATTTTGATTAACAGGAACTAAAATGTGAAGTAACAAAAATCCCTGATATTCTCTGAAAAATAAACTCCCTGACTTTCAATGTCTGGAACCTTTTAAAATGCCACAATATTCAAGAAATTCCATGACCCGTGTTTTAACAAGCCAAAAAAAAACCCCACTTGTGATCAATATTTGTACTCTTAAGGAGCAAAACTCACCTGCGAAGAGATAACAGTGGACAGTCGCAGAGCAGTGGATTCTCTGCCAAGTTTATGACCTCAAGTCCAGTGAGTGGACTCAAGTCAGGCAGCTCTTCAACCTGGTTTCCTTCAAGAAGCAGACTCCTCAGACCAGACCCTAGTCCTGCTAGAAAATCTGTAGATACCTTAAAAAAGAGAGAAATTGAGATGGAAGAGACATTAAAGTTTGTGTGAACCAGAAATTGCTAAGACATTTATTTCAGTGTGTTTATGTATTTCCAATTGAAACAGAACATTGAGTAGGTGGTGGGGCTTTCTTGTGACAGTACAACAGTACAAGGGGCATGGTTAAGATTATTGTGGACGAGGCCTTCGACTGATGTCAAAGAAGGACTGCCGGTAAAAATGCTGAAGCAAATGGTCAGACTTGACTGAAGATTACCAAAACAACATTTGTTTTTCAGTGGATTAATTTACACAGAGAAATTGTTCACCCTAAAGAAAAACAAAATTAACTTTAAATTTTAAACTGGGTTTGGAATTCCTGGAGTTTTAGTAATTGTCCTTACCTTTTCTAAGCCCATATGATCAAGGTATAGATGTTTAAGTGTGGTGCCAACTGGCTGAAAGGCTCCAGCTCCAATCCACCGAATGGGGTTATGGGAGAGCTTGAGTTCTGCTAGGCTTCTGGCTTTGGAAAAGGCCTCAGTTGGAACCTCCTTCAGTTTGTTGCTGCCTAAATGAAGAGTCTCCAAGTCGGGTGCAGGATCAAAGGCTTGGGGAGCAGCCGCTGTGATGACATTGGAAGTGAGATAGAGACCCCTCAGTTTCTCAGCGCCTGTCAAGAGCGCTGTTTCCAGTTTAGTGATGGCATTATTCTCCATGTGCAGAGCCAGGAGACCTGGCAACAACTTGAATGCTCCTTTGGGGAACTGAGTGAAACGATTCTTTTCCAGATGGAGGTAGGTGAGATGGGGCAGACCTTTGAATGCCTCTGAAGTTAATGATGTGAGGTCATTTTCTGAGAGGTAGAGGTAGACCAGACTCTTCATTCCATTGAAGGCTCCGTCTTCTACATCGTGGATCTTGCAGCGCTGCAGATGAAGGGAAACTACTTCTGCTGTACCTGGGAAACTGTTTGCAGGGATGTAGTGGAAATGGTTGCCCCGCAGGTCCAGCAGGCGTGTGTCTGGAGAAAATCCACGAGGTATCTTGGTGTGGCCTTTGTTCTCGCATGATGAGTGGCGGTTCTCAGTCTGCAGGATGCATGTGAGTTAATAATAAGTTTGTTGGTGTTATTTGTTTATATTTAAATTAGAGAGTTATTTTCAGTTTTAGGTATTTCATTACTTTTTGTTAAATAGGAATAAGTAGTTTTCGCATAGTTTATTCAGTTTGAATTCTTTTGGTACTTCTAAAACTTCTAGTACTTCATTTTGCTGAATAAAAAATGTTTTGTTTGGGACGTAGATTCTGAATAAATGTGTTAAAAATGGATACTTACAAAATATTTTATATCAGAGAGAGATAATGACTAAATATTTTCATTCATTCATTTTCTTTTCGGCCTAGTCCTTTTATTAATCTGGGGTTGCCACAGCGAAATGAACCGTCAACTTACCCAGCATAGCAGATGCACTTCCAGCTCCAACCCATCACTGGAAAACACCCATACACTCATTCACACACATACACTACGGCCCTCTCCTCATACATGCAGACAGACACTCGCAGCGGACACACTAGGGGGGTTGAGGGTGCAACTCTTAAAGGGGCAACATACATACATAAATATATATACATACATACATACATTTTCCGGATCGATATGATCTTGCATATTTTTCCTGATATATATATATATATATATATATATATATATATATATATATATATATATATATATATATATATATACACACACCACACACACACACAGTTGAAGTCAGAATTATTAGCCCCCATGTTTATTTTTTTTACAGGGAGAGAAGAGTTTTCAACACATTTCTAAACATAACTCATCTGATTCATTTTATTTTTGCCATGATGAGAGTAAATAATATTTTACTATTATTTTAATATTTTTCAAGACACTTCCATACAGCTTAAAGTGACATTTAAAGGCTTAACTAGGTTAATTAGGTTAACTAGGCAGGTTAGGGTAAATTAGGCAAGCTATTGTATTATGATGGTTTGTTCTGTAGACTATCGGGGAAAAAATATAGCTAATAATTTGACCTTAAATGGTGTTTAAAAAAACTTTAAACTGCTTTTATTCTAGCCAAAATACTCTCTGTTAAACATCATTTGGGAAATATTCTGAATATATATTAATATATATACAGAATATATATATATATATATATATATATATTATATATATATATATATATATATATATATATATATATATATATATATATATATATATATATATATATATATATATATATATCTATATATATATATATATATATACATATTAGAAAAGAATATAGAAGCCAAGAAAAAAGTCTACAACGGCATCAAATTACGATTAGACATTCTTATAATATGTCAAAAAAAGTAAGATTTTTCCATCATTTACACTTTCAAAATAACAGAAAAAAAAAATGCTGTCTGCAAAAGTTTGGGTACCCTGCAGAGTTTATAGCATGCACTGCCCCCTTTGGAAAGCTGAGACCTGACAGCGTCATGGATTGTTCTCAATCATTGTATGGAAAGATTAGGTGATGTCAATCTCAAAGGTTTTAAATGGCCAGACTCATCTGACCTTGCCCTTACAATCAGCACCATGGGTTCTTCTAAGAGGTTGTGTAGAAAACTGGCACTGAAAATAGTTGACGCTTACAAAGCAGGGAAAGCTATAAGAAAAGAGCAAAGCATTTTCAGGTGCCAATATCCTCTGTTCAGAATGTGATTAAGAAATGGCAGTCATCAGGAACAGTGAAAGCTAAAGCAAGATCTGCAAGACTAAGAAAAACATCAGACAGAATAGCTCGCAGGATTGTGAGAAAAGCAAGTCAAAACCCACTTTTGACTGCACGATCCCTCCAGAAAGGTCTGGCAGACACTGGAGCTGTGGTACACAATTCCACTGTAAAGAGATACTTGTACAAATATGGTCTTCATAGAAGAGTCATCAGAAGAAAACCTCATCCTCACCACAAACACCTCATCAGTGTTTGAACTTTGCAAATGAACATCTAGACAAGCTTGATGCATTTTGGAAACAAGTTCTGTGGACCTATGAGGTTAAAATAGATTTTTTTGGCCCGAATGAGCAACTAATGATCCTGATAATGATCCTAAGCACACCTCAAAATCCACGGTGGATTACATTAAGAGGTGTAAACTGAAGGTTTTGCCATGGCCTTCACAATCTCCTGACCTCAACGTAATTGAAAATCTATGGATATACCTTAAAAGAGCAGTGCGTGACAGACAACCCAGAAATCTCAAACAACTGGAAGACTTTTGTAAGGAAGAATGGACAAAGATACCTCAAACAAGAATTAAAAGACTTTTGGCTGCGTTTACAAGCAGTGATATTTGCCAAAGGGGCAGTGCAAGATATTAACTCTGCAGGGTGCCCAAACTTTTGCAGATGCCATTTTTTTGTTTTCTGTCATTTTGAAAGTGTAAATAATGGAAAAAAAAATCAAACTTTTTTGACAAATTATAAGAATGTCTAATCTGTAATTTGATGCCTTTTGGAGATTTTTCCTTGACTTCTTTATGCACATTAATGCATATTTTTACCTGGGGTGCCCAAACTTTTGATCCCCACTGTATATATATAAATATATATATATATATATATATATATATATATATATATATATATATATATATATATATATATATATATATATATATATATATATAAATATATATAAATATATATATATATATATATATATATATATATATATATATATATAATTTTATAAGATCTATATTCATTCATTCATTTTCTTTTCGGCTTAGTACCTTTATTAATCTGGGGTCGCCACAGTGGAATGAACCGCCAACTTATCCAGCATTTGTTTTATGAAGCAGATGTCCTTCCAGCTGCAACCCATCACTGGGAAACGCATACACATATTCACACACATACACTACAGACAATTTAGCCTACCCAATTCATCTGTACCGCATGTCTTTGGACTGTGGGGGAAACCGGAGCACCCGTAGGAAACCCACGCGAACGCAGGGAGAACATGCAAACTCCGCACAGAAATGCCAACTGACCCAGCCGAGGCTCGAACCCGCGACCTTTTTGCTGTGAGGCGACAGCACTACCTACTGCGCCAATGCATCGCCCTAAGATCTATATCCTAATATTTAAGATATTTACAAGTTAAAATGATATACACTATACTGACAACCTACCAATTTGTATATTTTGCCTTCAGTATTATATCTTGCTGTTGTTATTATGCTCCTCAGAAAATATTACAATTCATTTTCGTACAGAAGTTAAAAACATGGCCATCATAAAACAATCTATTTTTTATAATAAAATAAATTAATCAATCAAAACAAAAAACACATACAAAGACATCCTCACCTCACATGCACAGTTAGCTGGGCATTTGCCTTTCTCTGGTGGTGGTGTTGTGGGCAGTGGGGGCAGCATCTGCTCCTCCAGCTCAGCCTTCAGCATGGCCTCCTGACTCAGACAGCGCAGATTGACAGGCTGCACCGCTTCCAGATTCTCACCAGACAGATGCGCCGGGCCTCCACATGTCCCACCCAGACGAACACGTTCCTGTGTGGCCCACTCGCGCAGGGGCCGCAGGTAACAGCTGCAGTAGATGGGGTTTCCTGCCAGATTGAGCCGGGTCAGTTTGGGAGACCCGGGGGCCATTGGCTGCAGGATGCGCAGCTGGTTGTGGCTCAAGTCCAGATGAGTAAGACGGGGAGACAGAAGGATAGCAGCGTTTGAAAAGTCCTGCAGGGAGTTGTGGTCCAGGAGGAGGTGAGTGAGCTTCAGCATCGACACACACTCATCTCCGAGGTACGTCATGGGGTTGAAGCTCAGCTCTAAACGAGTTACTTCTGGAAGTCTGGAAGATGGATAGAGGTACATGGAAGATGAGAGGGAGGAAATGAGGGCAAAAAATGATTCTCTCCTTACAGTTTAGTCCGTTTAGAGCCAGTAGCTATAAATAATAATAAAAAAATTCTAGGTCAAACTTTAGATTAATGGGCACCTATTTTACCCCTTTTTCAAGATTTAAGATAAGTCTCTTGTTTCCAGAGTGTGTCTGTAAAATTTCTGCTCAAAACACCCATCAGATTATTCATTATACCTTTCAGAATGTTGGAATTTTCTGCTGTGAACACAATGTACAGTTGAAGTCAGAATTATTAGACCCCCTCTTTATTTTTTCACACTATTTCTGTTTAACGGAGAGAATATTTTTTTCAACACATTTCTAAACATAATAGTTTTAATAACTCATTTGTAATAACTGTTTTTTGCCTAACCTGCCTAGTTAACCTAATTAACCTAGTTAAGCCCTTAAATGTCACTTTAAGCTGTATAGAATTGTCTTGAAAAATATCTAGTAAAATATTATTCACTGTCATCATGGCAAAGATAAAAGAAATTATTTTATTTGTTATTATAAACAAATGTTCTTTTATAAGAAATGAGTTATAAAAACTATTAAAATTGAAAAATTCCTCACTATGTGTTTTTAACTCTTTAAAATTTAGCATTTTCTGCAAGGTCTATGTAAAAATCATGTTTCTTGTTCGTTCATGACACCTAATGCAATATCTTGTATTAAACTTGGAATTGAGCTGTCTTTAAGCTCACCGCATCATGGTCTCAGTGGGGAAAAACTGCAGCTCATTGTTATCCAGGCTCAACCTGGTAAGAGTGAAGAGGCCAGCAAACGCCTCTGTTGCCAGATAATTGATGAAATTGTGGCTGAGACGTAGCCATTTGATGTTCTGCAAACCCTGGAATGCCATGTTAGGTATGTACACCAGTTGGTTGTGTGTGAGGGACAGGAGGTTGAGAAAACCCAGCTGTGAAAAAGCTCCAGGCTGGATCTCCTCCACTCTGTTCCGGTCAATAATCAGCTGCTTTAGTGAGGAAAGACCATCAAATGACTCCTAGATTGAAAAGGAGAGAACATTTTGAGATGTATGCATTGATTGAAGGGATAGTTCACAAAAAAATGACATTTTCTCACTATTTACTCACTCTCAAGTGCCTCCAGACCTTTATTAGTTTCTTTCACTGCTGAACACAAAAAATATATTTTGAAGAACGCTGGAAACCTATAACCTTTGACTTGCATACTAGAAAAAAAAAATACTATGGATGTTTCATCAAAATATATTCCTTTGTGAAGAAAGAAACTCATAAAGGTTTAAAACAAGTTTCAAGAGTTCACACTTAGCTGATGATCCATCAAAAGGTTGTTTGGCATGCTGTCCCGGGAGAGAGCCCTGAGCTCAAGGGATTCTCGAGCCCAGGGCTCCCTCCCGTTCGCAGTGCAAGAGGGGAGCTTGAGCTTGGTGGATCTCAAAACTCCCAGACTGTAGTAGCTAAGGGAACATGTGAGAGGAAAAGACCTAAACAAGTGCCTGATTTGTTAAATCTGTTATGCATTATGTATATCTTTGGATGGTGGGAGGAAACCGGAGAACCCGGGGAAAACCCACGTGGACACGGAGAGAATATACAAACTCCTCACAGAAACACCTACTGGCCTGGCGGGGACCAGGGCCGGCAGTGTTCTTGCTGTGGGGCTATCAGTGCTAACCACTGGGCCACCGTGCCACCCAATCTATGGTAAAGGGGGAGGAAGGGGGGTTTCTTCCAGATGAAGATAAAGTGGACTGAAGACTGTGGTTATTTATAATAACTTAGGAATCATATGATTGGAAAATCATGATTAGCTAATATGGGACCAGCTGTGATAAATCATAAGCATGTGATCCTCTCGAAATTTGTTTATAAATGAACTTCGCAAAGGGTGAGTAAATGATGACAGAATTTTCATTTTTTGGAAGTTGAAGTTACAGCTATAAGACTAATATGTTGTGTCTAACCTGGTAAAGGATCTCAATCTTGTTGTTGGCCAGGTTGAGTAAAACCAGCCGGCCGAGTTTTCTGAAGGCTCCTTCCCGCACTCGTCGGATGTTGCTATTCTGCAGGGACAGGTGTGTGAGGTACGGTGTGTGTGCGAATGCCCCTGTAGGAAGCTCCTGCAAGTTGTTTCCTCGCAGGTCCAGTTTCACTGTTATCTGACAAATATACACCGTACACATCAGACCATAAAAACAATGCAAATATATAGCTGCAAGCAGTAATTAAGACCTGTGTGTGTAACCAAGCACAATAGAGGCTGGATGAGAAGCTAAGCTAAAAATTGAGAAACAGACCTTTTTTGATGATAATAGGCAAAATGGCTGACAATTTATAAACACACACTAGATAATGGGTTATCACTTCTGATCAACAGATGGTGTAGTTACCAAACTGATATAAACTGGTCAATTTGAGGTTAACATTTTTTAAGAAATGCAGAGATAGCGCCTCAGATGTAGTTCAGCATAAGGGCACCAAATTTGTCATTGTAAAATTTATAAATATACAAACGAGAGGGGTTTGGATGCAGACCTGGTGCAGTGCAATCTGAGCTGCATCCAATGGTTTTTAATGTGCTCACCTAACCCCTCCCGTCACAGTGATGTCACTCACTCCATTGAGTGCATTGTGTCTGACATAGCATGGCTGAGTAATGCAATCTCAGCTTGCATCATAAAGGCTACCTCCAGATACTATCGGTACAAACACTTCTTCATGGCTTACACGTTATGCTGCTGGTGTAAATATGATAATTCTGCTTATATTCAATTAAAATGGTCTCATTTAATAGATTTTTCTCATATGCATATTAAGAATTGTATAAAAAATGTGCATTAGTAAAATTTTTACTGCTGGCTAAAATGAACATGTTAAAGTAAATGTGAATATATACATATTTTTTCATAGTTTTACAAAAAATAATGATATTGAGAAGAACAATTGCCAGTAAAGTCAATAAAGTTACCCAAACTGCATTCTGGTGTCTCGCGCTATCTGTTAAGCAACAATTAATTGGGACATTATTAATATTATTATTATTATTATTATGCCTATTATTAAATTGTAGTATTTTCATAGCAATTTAACTACCCCTTCAATATGTACAACAAGAAACAAAAAGAAGCTTCAAGACTCAGGGGAAGAATGTCTGAGTGTATCAATTACATCAGGTTTTTACTTTTTTCATGTGCTAGAATGTTAAAATGGCCCTGCTATGAATTGTCAGTCACCGATATGGCCACCCGCCAATTTGAGATCCCTGTTCTAAAGTGATAACTGTATGATTAGTGGTTGGCCGGCGGGATACAAGAATTACACTTATTACTAAGCCACACTAACATGTTATTTCAGACCGAATATTCAAAGTAGCATAGTAAACAACATAGGGAGCGCGTCACAGGTTGTCATTGTTCAAAAATGAACCAATGCGAATATAAAACCAACTTCAGCTCAGTAAAGCAGGCTAGGCAGAATAGTGCTATTATGTTTTGTTGTTAAACTAAATAAAAATCTACATTATCGATGCTGTAAAAGGTCCCTTATGAAATTGAAAATAGTCACGTTAATCTTTCGCCGGAAGATTTCAGTGAACAACACTGGTTTTTATTGCTGTCATTCTCTCATGTGCACGTGACCATGGCGCGTGTGCACGCACTAACTGCAGATCTGCATGAATAGGTGAGAAGTAGTACAAATCTACATTTGCTGACAGACAGTTTGGGTTACTTATCAGAATTATGGGAATTGTCGTCCCGACAACATTTAATTGGACGAACATTTTTTTGTCTTATGCCTTACCCTGAATATAAATACATTTAGATCATTTACTTTAATCATTACTATTGGAATGCGAAGAGGTTTTTAACCAGCACAACAATAAATGTTTCTGAAGACAATCACCTACTGCACCTTTAATAATAAAAGGTCTTGGCATCCCCTGAGATTTTAATATGGGATTTAATAATAAGGTTTTTACTTCAACAGTTTGCTTTTTAAAAGTAATTTAGAAACATCTATACTAAAAATGTGAATTTTCAAGCTGTGCATTTAAACGCATAAGTTTCTAAGTAACTCGATAAGAACATTTGAATGCAAGTTTATGCTGTAAAAAACATAAGAATTTTCAGAGTTGTTTATAACAGATTGTACTATTTAATTGAAGACCTCTATTATAAATTAGTCAATCCTTGCACCACTCCGTTTCCATCATTGTTATGCAATAAAGCAAAAAAAGGCCATTAGTGTGTTGCACAGGTTACCTCATCAATGGTAGGTGGAACCTCTGTGAGATTCTTGTTGACACAAGCAATGGTGAGCTGGATGCTGTCACAGACGCAGACTTTTGGGCATTTGGCCAACAGAGCTGTATGAATCTTCAGGGCAAACAATATTATAACTGGCCAAGTCGGAAAGCTACCCATTTTGTTCTTCCTACATAAAGCAAAAGAAATGTGACGCTCAAAAAAAAAAAAACACCAAGTAGCAAATGTACCCTTTAAGATGAGATTTTATATTACTTCATAAAAAAAAGCTTGGCAACTTTCATTTAAACTGTGCCAGCTTAGATTGCCAGTGCTGCATGATTTAAGGAATTTAGTGTGTTGAGCTCTGCTGGAATGCTTGAACTGGCTGGATTGAAAGCATTCATATAATTTATGGTTGAATGCAACTCCTTCACTGCCTCACAACTGAACGTCAAAACAAGCACTTCAGGAGCAAACTCCAATGTGAAATCGAGTATTGCTGTTTATAACAGTGATCTTTCTTTAAATATTTTGTGTCAAATGTAGGCTATATTTATGCAGTGGTGAATAGTAAATAGTTTTGTCAGACTAAAAATATGTGAACACAGAGCTATACTGATACGCAGTTAAATAGGAAATAGAATATTGAAGGTAAAGAAAACCAAAAAGCTGAACTGTGGAAAAGAGCATTTGTAATACATTTTGACAGGCAAATGGTGTCAAATTAATTTGATTAAATCAATTACTAGTCAGATGTATTGTTTAAAAGAATCAGGGTTATTACAATTAAAAAGAAACTAAAGCAATTTTTATTACTTGAAATAAAATGTACTTAAAATAATTATTTCAGCTAGTTTCGATTTTCATTTAACTTGGCTCTAGTATATACTAAATACTATAAATACAAAAGTTAGTACAACCCCAATGACAGCTTTGTTAAAGGGACAGTTCTTCTAAAATGAAAATTTACCATACTCCATTTTTTTCCAAACCTTCATGACTTTATTACTCCTTTGAACACCAAAGATATTTTGTAGAATGATAGAAACTGCTAAACATTGACTTTCATAGTAGGAAAAGAGCAACTCCATGCAAATGTCAAAAATGTCGTAACAAAAGTTCACCAAAATAACCAAACGTTTCTACGTTTTTTTGTGTAAGCAAGTATTTTACAGTAATATTACAGTACTCTAAAAATACTCAAAAATGTCTGTCAATGTTTTCAAACAATTATATTTGATTTACCAAAGTCACACACAAGTGGCATTTTTTACGAAGTTGCAATTTAACGAAGCTTCCTCATAAATGCAAAAATGTAAAATGAAATAAAATATTTTTTGTTCTATGAGCCAACTCTTATCCTTTTGATAAGTATTGTTGTTTTGGGTTGTGCAGTTTAATTCACAGAACTGTAATCTCGCAAACATTTTGATCACAACCATAAAGTATATTAATTTTCCTCATTTAAAATAATAATTAAAAAAAAAACATTGATGTTTTTCTGTTCCCTTAACTCTGTGGTTAGTTGTTTTGGTAAATATGGATGTTTCAATATGTTAACATATACTTTCTCTGCGTATTTATGTTTTGAGTTTTTACTGCAAATGTCATATCCATAACACTGAAAATGCTCAAAAACAAATACTATGATTTCAAAATCTCTTATTTTGTGTTCAACAAAACTAAGTGAAGATAGAGTAAATGGCAAACCTTTAGTTTTGGATTAACTAAAAAAAACAACAATTCATGACCATATAGTCGTCGTGCTTTTGACAATAAAAACGTTGAGTTGAATAGGAAAATATTTTGTTACACTGATCAGACAAAGCCAGTTAAGTGACATGGGATTTTAAATTAACATGAATTAATTTTACAAAATAAAATTAAACAACACAAATTTTAAAATGTTTCCTACCTCACACGAATCGTGGTCTTCATTCAGTAATATCCGTCAAATGAAAACAGAAGTTTTGAGGACGCAGGATTTGCTCCGTCATAAAAAAACACTAATAAAATACAACCGTTACAAGTACATGTATAAATCTTGTAGACGAAATACGCTGAAGTTTCTTAAAGAACACTATATCTTAAGGACCGCGAATGAACAGCCGAAAACCATATTTTTTAAGTGTGAAATATGCGCGTCGAGCCTCAGGCAAGTCGAGACCGCAGCTCTGCTTCACACAAAGACGCGCACTGTTCTTAGGTCGGCCATCAATCTCTTATAAATAAACGACTGCAGGAGCGAAGGTACCGCGCAAAGGGATCAACACCTGTATTTATTCCACAATCAAAATACTGAGAAAAATCGCCTGAAAGGTTCTCCTCAAGGCTGAGTGAACTCGGGGCATTTGCGCGTTAAAGCGCAATGGAGTGAGAGATGACCCGTAACACGACTTTAGAGTCAAAAAGACATCTGTAAACTGCAAGCAAATGGATTTTAAAATGGTGGAAAATATACAAACAGACACATGCTTTTTTTTTCTCCCAAGAAAAAATGTTTTATTGTCAACAAAATGGAATGTTGCAAATATAACAATATTCAGTGCAAACCAGTTGTAGTATTAAATATACTAATGCCCAAACATTTAACTTGACTTCACTTTCACTCCTTTTTTCACTTCAATCCAAAGACTCTTAGATGTTGTCCTAACTCCACCACCAATATTTCACAAAAGGGCAGAAGGTGAACATGCTTTACACTCACTTTAAATGTGAACTTAAAGTAATGACAATTGTTCAAAAGTGCCATAGTTAAAACACTATAATGAAGCGATAATTAAGCTCTAATTATCATCCAGTGCCTTTTCCCTATTTCCCTTTACTGTACGTATAAAAATAAAAGCAATATTTCTAAAAAGAGATGAAAGAACACAACACTCTTATTGAAAGCAATCTGATAGTTTACTGTTCATTTCAGGTTGTGTCAGTCATGAGGCACTAGTCATCACTGTACTTTGAGGTTTGCATGCCAAAAATCCAGGATTGACTGATCAATGAAAAACTAATCGTTAGTTTATAAGAGTTTCATGTCAAGTTTTTAGACCCGTATTAAGTGATTTCAGTGGCTCTGTGTTGAGGGTTAAGAATTAAGCAGTGATCCTTTTCACCAGTGTGATCTTGAGAGCATCTCTGGCACTGCAGCAGGATTCGAAGACTGCACCATTTCTGAAAAGCCAAACAAACATTTAAGCTTAATGTTCATAATATCTTTATATGCTGCATTCATGGCATTTAAAAAAAATTATAGGCTACATTATTTTGAGATAACAACATAACATACTGTACTCTGGGCCAGTCACATCCTCGGATTGGGAATTTTGATTTTATTTTATGAAGGAGCAGCTTTCCAAAATTGTGTATTTTGTAATGGGGTTGCAAGGGACAGAAAGTTTCTATAAACTTTCCACAGGTAATTTGGAAATTTTCTAATTTGGAAACAGAGATACAGTAACATTTCATTTCTATTATATTTAGCATATCTGATTTACTGACTGGTTAGCTACAGTATAAACACAATTTCTAGTTAAACTTTTACACCACTGCTATTTGCCCAAGTAATACCAAACCTATTTAATTGGATTTAACATTTAAACTCTATTGCAGAAATGGGACATCACTTTAGCTGTGAAAGTCAGAACTGGGGAAAACTGGGGAATACCCCTCCACCAGGGACATGCGGTTCATCATCCTCACCTGCCATCATGAGATGTATACTAATGATAAAATCAATATTTGTCCACTGATCTGTGCTATAAATGCTATTTCTGTATGATTCAAATAATTTCAACCATTTTTATGATCAAAATCGATGTATTTTGCGCACTTCCTGTTCAGTTACAGCGTGGGAAGTGAGGGAGCACTGAGCTTTGCCTCATGTCAGATTGCGCAATCCCCTGCACACTGGCTTGAGCGCGTGCCTTTATGCTACCAACATAATGCTTTATTAAAATGTTTTTATACATTGTAGACATTTTTATTATATGTCCCTACTTGCCATAAAATAGGTAATTATTTCAAGCATGTCTATCATTATTTAGTGTTAGAATCTGACATAAAGCCGCACTGAAAAGAAATGAGGTGACGCAGGCAGTAACTCCATTATTTTATGTTTATGTCTGACTTACTGCAAAAATCCCAGATGTAACGTTAATATCTCAGCTCAAAAAATTCTCAAAATTTTATTTTTAATCAAAACGTGAACAAATAATGGATGACCAAAGCGGGAGCTAAAGGACTTGCTTCAAAGGATGAAACAGAAGATAACTTGATCATTTCAAAGTAATTAAAGTCATTTCAAGAACAAGTAAAGGTAAGACCAGTGTGCGTGCGTGTGTTTGTGAGTGAGTGAGCGTGAGAGACAGAGAGAGAGAGAGGGAGGGAGAGCGCATGCATCTGCTGTGATGCTATGTCTCTTGTTATAGGCTGTCTGTAGCGTCCACCTTGGTGTTTTTGGGAGGCATATTGAATACTATACATTTTACATTCTTCCTTGGCAAATATATTGGGTGCATACATTTGTAAATATGACACTAAATGAGTTGTACCTCACCAGTCACAAACCACACGTGACTGCTATCTGCCTACATGAGTGCATGAGACTGATGAATGTGCAAATCGAATTAACATTGTATTAAATCTGGTCATTTGAACCAAGATTATCCTGCTATATTTTTTAACTCCAGTCCCTGTTATATACTAATCTGTAATTGTGTACATTCTCGGTTTATTCCCTTTATTTCCCTGTTAATTCCCATGGAAAGTTTCCAGCTTTGAAAATTCCTGAAATTCTGCAAGCCTATTTTATAATAAATTCTAGAAGGATGTGAACACTTTTCACAAGTTAGAAGTGCGCTTCTTCTTTTTGGAGTTTCAGTGTGAATGCACTACTTACACTATTTATACTACAAAATGTTTAAGAATAGTGCATAAGTATGCGATTCGGGACGGACCTCCAGACATGCCCCATATTGTGAACAAAAACTAACCGTGACACAAAGGATTCCAGAACTCCAGCCTGATCCGCTGGGAAAAACTCCTGTGAGACCGCATGCTCCAATGTGAGCAAATGTCCAGGCAGTACACATACTTTCTTCATCTTCTTATCTTCACTCTGGAACACAAAGCAGCAGTTATGAACGATGGGAACAAACTAAATAAAAGAGAAATCCAACATCATCTCTAAGCGTGGTACCTTTAAAAGTCCCAGGTTCACCATCAGAGAGGAGATAAAACTATAAGATTGAGAGTGGGAGTTGGAGAAGGTCTTCCTCAACAGGGCATCTGGGCAATGAGATAAACGGCTGATTTTAATAAAGACATTAAGAAATTTCAGTATTTAAAAGCAGTAACTCTTTGGTATTTTTTGCCACAAGGATATGAGAGCCAGTTGGGGAAGACAGATTTTTTGTGAGGGACCTGCTGCATCACTGTGTGCTATCATGCTTTTTATACTCTCAACGTCTTTTAGTATGTAATGCTGCTGTTTAAGCACAAAGAAACCACACCAAGAAAACTATTCTGACCACAGTTTCTGAACTACCTCAACTTGTTCTGGATCTCTGCCATCTTTAATTTTCTTATTTTATTAAGGTCTGACAGAAAAACCTCATCCAAAACAACAGCACCAAGTTATAGGCCTGTCACGATAAATTATTTTTGGTGTGCGATTTATTGCGATGTGTGATATTATTGTATTTTAATGCCAATGAATGCCTGTGTTTATACAATGATTACACAACAGCATAGACTGTAAATGGGCATGAACACACACAATAGGACAAAGACAAAAGTAAATGTGTTTGTAAAATGGCTTGAAAGTTATTTGTGAACCGTCACTTTTCTGGAAGTGGACCACAGCTTTAAAACAAAGCTCATTTGGACTTTCAAACTGTCAATAGTTTTTGGTAAAAAATGATTAACTTTTTTTCACCTGTTAGTATGCATTGTTTGAAAATGGACATTCCTGACTCGCTGACACCATGTAAACATGATAAACGATATATACTGCAACATCAAAATTTATTGAGGTCACGTCCATATATTGCACAATAAGTCGATATATTGATTATGAAACAGCCCTACCAAGTTAGCAGCATGAATACCACTGGACAATCGAGTAGCAGAGCTGGTACAGATGTATCCACACCTGTACATTCACTCACAGTTTCTTGTGCATTTTTGCATGTTTCACATAAGCCAATACACTTTTCAGGAGATATAGGCGCACATTCTAAAGTATGAAAAATGCACTACCTCATTTGTGCTACCTAGAAGAGCTAAAAAAAAAAAGAGGAGCAAACTCCCCATCATTTATACTGCTTTCATTCAGAGGATGCTCATAACATCTATTTCACTGCTGCTCTTTTGAGCTGTTGAATAGATCAATGCTAAAACCTTTTGCCCTCAAACAAAGTAAAAAAAACTGTTTGAAGTATATCAGGGACTGAAAACTCATGTGATGCAGCATCTGATAGTCAGCTTTCTGTATGCTTTGTGTCTGTGTGCTAAAAAAATGCTCCTAGTTCTACATTCCAATCAACCAATCAGCCATGAGGGATATTTTTACAGTTAATGTTAAGCTTAGGTTTTAAAAAAGGCTGAGAAAATACTATATTATATCCATCTATTCATGCACTTAAAGTGATAATTCCCTCAAAAATGAAAATTGACATCATTTACTCGTCTTTTACTTGTTCCAAACCTGTTTGACAAAGATATTTTGATCAATTTTGGAAAGCTGTAACCATTGACTTCCATTGTAGTTGTCTTTCCTATGGTTACAGGTTTCCAGCTTTCTTCAAAATGTATTCTTAGTGTTTACAGAAGAAAGAAACTCAAAGGTTTGAAACCACTTAAGGGAGAGTTTTTTCATTTTTAAGTGAACTATCCCTGTATGATTTGGGGCAGGGATAGCATTGAGCTTTGGACAGAAAAGTTGTTAAAATATCAGTAAAAGCATGATAAACTATTTCTTGGCAACACCACCTATTTACATTACATCATGATATAATGAATAGGTATTTGTAAGGCATTTCCAGCAGAAATGTGTTAAGACATCCTGGAGACACCTGAGACGTATACTACATGTTGTAAAAACAGCATAACAGACTTGATATTTACTTAAAGGAAAATAAGCATGTTGCTCATACCAGAGGTCTCAAAAACAGCTTGCTTTACTTCTGGTTCATCTTTATATACTGACGAGATCTTCAGGAAAACTTCTGACACTTTATTTGCATCTGAAACATCAACCTAAAGAATAAAAAAGAAATGGGAAATATTTAAAGAGGGTTAGAAAATTGGTTACCCATTCTGTTGTAATTATCCACCTTAAGAATCCTCACTGTACCTGCTGTTCAATGAGCTGGACCTTTTTGGCTCCAAGCGAGATCAGTTTCTCAGCTGATGGAGAGACGAGGAAGGATTTGAGCTCAGAACTGTGGTGAGGCTCCTCCTGTGGAGAAGTGGTAAAAAGGAGCATTTTGATAATGTAAAATATAAACCACATCACATTTAGCAGTCAATTTAGGCATGCTAGGATTACCTTTTCCTCAATTACATCTTTTGTTCCATTTACACCATTTTCCTCAGCATCATTGTCTTCTTTCTCCTCATCATCATCTTCCTCTTCTTCCTCATCATCATCATAGTCCTCTTCATCAGGCTCTCCTTCATCATCACTGCATTAAGCATGTCCCATTACTCTCAAGTTGAAAGTATTTAAAATAAAAGGAATGCATTTAATCTCTATTTATTTACACTCAAGAAACCAGCTTTTTTTTTTTTTTTTTACAAAGGGTCACAAATACCTAAGTGAGCCGAGCAGATCCTCCATGTTCATTTTCTCCATCGCTTCCTTAAGAGCCTCACAGCCATCTTCTCCAAAGCAGTTTCCTGAACAAGTACCCAGAGAAGATCCAGTCAGCACAAAATAACAGGACTTCAACATCAAAATGAGTTCAACACAAACTAGCTATTTTAATTGAAATTAAATTTTAATTATTAAGGAGGCTTAATAATCTGGCAATTCAATTTGAAATTGAATATGGTTGAAATATGCAATACACAAATACTACCATGTTTGTTATTCAGCTCCAATATAAATATTTGCATGTGTTCTGCGTGTTTTTTTCTTTGTTGATTTTAATAATTTATTAAGTATATACAATTGAAGCCAGAATTATTAGCCCCCCTTTAAATTTTTTGTTCTTTTTTAAAATATTTCCCAAATGATGTTTAACAGAGCAAGGAAATTTTCTCAGTATGTCTAATCATATATTTTCTACTAGAGAAAGTCTTATTTGTTTTATTTAGACTAGAATAAAAGCAGTTTTTTAATTTTTAAAGCCATTTAAAGGTCAAAATTATTAGCCCCTTTAAGCTGTATTTTTTTTGATTGTCTACCAAATAAACCATCAATATACAATAATTTGCCCTAATTACCCTAACCTGCCTAGTTAACCTAATTAACCTAGTTAAGCATTTAAATGTCACTTCAAGCTGCACAGAAGTGTCTTGAAAAATATCTAGTAAAATATTATGTACTGTCGTCATGGAAAAGATCAGTTATTAGAAAGGAGTTATTAAAACTATTATGTTTAGAAATGTGTTGAAACAAATCTCTCCGTTAAACAGAAATTGGGGCAAAAATAAACAGGGGGTAATTTATTTACTTATTTTTTATTTATTTGCTAATCTGTGTATAAACACAACTGCACTGAGAGCTTTAACATTACATTTCACACACTCCAGGCTTTTTATTTTACAAATATTTTTGTATCCAAATAACCACAGTGAATCATTCGGTTTGTAATACATATGAAACCAAAAGCCACTTACTGAATGGTTCAATATGAAAAGGTGCATCGTCACAGCATTTTATATGTTACACACTGTAATATATCATTTTTTGAAATAATAAAAGCTTTGAGTGAGGTTCATTTGTGTAATATTAAAAAGCTCTGACAACAAATCACTTTACCATTAAGGTCTAGTTTCTCCAAATCAGCTTTGCCCTGGACAGCCTTTGCAACCACCATTGCTGCAGCTTCACAAATCTCCCCAAATGACAAATTCAACTCCTATAAAAAAAAGGTATGTGTTAGAAATGTGCAGTCATTACAAAAAGACTTTCATGACAGATGTTTTGGATAGATTCAGTGTTGGCATGGACTCACCCTGAGCAGATGCAGTCCCTCTCTAAGGGCCCCTGCTATAGCAATGGCACCTTCTGAGCGCACTAGACAGTCCCCAAAATTGATGGCCTTAAGACATTGGAGGTGTCTAATGGCCTGAATGTGAAACAAATCACACACAGAAAATTACAAACACTGTTTTTAAACACATAAATTGGTGGCATTATATAGAGATCATACCTCTGCCATAGCTTTGGATCCTCTTGTAGTAAATGTGTTGTCGTTAAGGTTGAGCACCTGAAGGTTTGGGTTGTGCTTCAGGGCAGCAGCTAAAGCAGTGATACCAGGATGATTGATTCCATTCTGTGGCATATGGACCTCTTCAAGGCTGCCCAATAACTTTTAAAAACAAAACAAGTGGAAAATTAGTTTCATTCTTCACAATTTTGTGAACTTTTTTTTTTTTTGCTTTTTTGTTAGAAAATAAAGCCATTGGGTTATAAATTTTTTTTAATTAAAACAGGCCCATATAATTATTTTATATTATATCAAAATGTAATAGAATAGAATATTATAATTCAATACACTGTAGCAAATATTGGAATTTAATACAATATAACTTCCTTTATTTGAATGACAAAATGTGACCGAAATGTAAACCGTTGTTTACGTTCACAAAATGTTACTTTATAATATACATATGATTTATTTTAAAAAATACCTAATAATACAATATAAATATGATTTCCTCTATTTGGATCACAAAATTATCTATATTGTTCTAATGAATAAACATTAATAAATAAACGTGACAGGCCTAGTATGAGTATTATTAGTTAGATATTTCTGTTTTATAATTTTATTTCATAGTGAAAACTGTTGTGCTGCTTTATCTTGTTGAAAACCAGAATTCATTTCACCATGATGATTTTAATAAAGTCTTGAAAAATAGTTTTCAAATACATATTTAATGCATCCATATTTTATATATATTTATATATATATATAAATAAATAAGTAATGCCTCAGTACCTTAAATGCTTTGGCAAGTGCAGTGGCACCATCATTCTCCAGGCGATTACGTCCAGCTATGAAGACTTTTAACCTCAGTGGGGAACCAGAAGCACTTGACTGCTTATGGCATTCAGTCAATGCAGAAGCAAGGACCTAAAAATACATAATAAATGAAATACACAGTCCATCTGTGCTGTAAACCGCAAAAGTATTAACACATTTATAATCATGTCAGAGCACTAAAGCCTATTTCACTGACCTAATAACAAGCAGATGAATGGAATTTCTTAGATTGGACCAGAGTTGATCTAATACTAAACTTACCACCCCTCCTCCACTGCCCATGCCACAGTTATTAAGCCTGAGCTCCTGTAAGGTGTAGCATGCAGAGCTCTTCAGGAGGTTTTCGATTCCCTTTACTCCATCAGGGCCGAAAGCGTTGTCGCTCAGGTCCAGCTGGGTCAATCGAGCCCCTGATGTCGTCAAAGCATTGCCCAGTGATTTCTAAAGTTGGAGAAAAACATTGGATAGAATATCAGCAATTTACTCAAAACAAATTCATAGAAATTAGGGCTGCAAGACATTGGAAAAATCTAACATTGCGATGTGCTGTGATGTGAATATATATATATATATATATATATTGTGATATGAATACAATTTCACCAGATGACTCAAGATCTTTATTCGGGAAGAATTTACAATGTTAGATCGATTGGGATGATTCTGCAGTGGAAATGCACCTCCATAAAATCTAATATACGATCTATAAAATTTTTGGGGTCCCCCGACACATTTTCATTGTTTTCTGTGCTATTTCACAGTGCATTGCTGTATTTGCATTTGTTTTGAGTATTTTCATGCATGTGTTTAGTCAGAGACTGATGAATTAATGTTTACTATTTGCATCTCCATTAAATATAATAAACAATCTTAAACTTTTTGGGGTCCCCAACACATTTCCATTGTGATCTATGCTATTTGCAGTGCATTTCTGTATTTGCATGCATTTTTAGTATTTTCATGCATAACAATCTATAGATACAATCAAGACAAAGATACAATTGAAATAAAGTGTTTTATCATTTCATGAGTCTGACAGTATTTAAGTACAGTAACTGAATGATAAAAATAATTCAATAAAATTATTCATAGCTATGGTATAAAAAAGGAACAATTTCTTATACCTGAATGCTAAGTCAGTATACAATTAACAGCATTAAAAAAAAATGTATGCAAATGATAAATTATAATACAAACTCAACATTGCATATCCTACGACGTGACTATTGCGAATGATCACATTGTGATTGTGCATCACATTGTGCAGCCCTAATAGAAATAAAAGTTTTTAACTGGATATACAATTGCTTACCAGAGCAGGTGGAATTTCAGAGCGAAGGCGGCCTGTAAACATGTCACTCCAATGACATTGCTTTGAGAAAAAAAAAAAAAAACAGTCAAGTTATAAAAGCAGCAAAGTGAAAGTGAAAACTGTGCAGTGGTAATTAGGCTTAGGATGGTACCAGATTTTCTTGTTGCAAATTATTCCTGAAGCTTTTATCACTGAACCTTTTACCTCAACTGTCACAATATTGCCTGAAGTTGCAAAAAGTTTCATTTAACAGCTAAAATAACAAAAAATAATAAAAGCATTGCTTTATTGTACATATGCGCTCAGAGCAAACAAATGTTTCAAACTAATTTAATTGCAAAAGGACTATAAAGTACACTAGGTAACACTTAACAATAAAGTCTTAATAGTAATTGTTAATTAATGCATTAAAAGCAACACTGAGAAAAAGGCCAGTTAAAGTAACTGTTTAAGTTAGTATGTCAAAAATGTAACGGCTGTATTAGTTATTAACTCCACTTTTAATGCATTATTTGACATTAACATCTTGAAGTGCCCATGATATCAATATTGTGTATGTTTGTTATCACAGTATATTGAATATGCCTACTAGTAATTTAAAACCACCTCCAGTTCACGTTTAGCTTCAAGAGACTTCGCAATGGCCTCTGCTGCTTCAACGCCCAATGTGTTTCCCTCTAACCGGAGAGACTGCAGACCCTGACACCGTTCAATCCCCTCCACAATCTCTTTCACTGCAACAAAAGAAAAGGAGGGAAAATTATGAGAGCTGTTGCCTATGGATTAATACAAGACAATTAAACAAATTTGATAACAAAGAGAGTGTTTTACTTACCCGACTCTGCATTGTCCAGCTTCAGCCCTCGTCCCTTATAACTTAACTCCACTTCTCCAACATGAGTTTTGGCCAGAGCATCTGTAATCTGAGCAATATCCCCTGAGGCCATTGCCTTCCCTTTTTTCTCTTCTAATAAAGTTAATAAGACATAAAAGTGTTTCAAAAATGTAGCTTACTAAACATAAAACATACCTCCCAATCATATAAATTTATTTAAGATATATAAAAAGTATATCCTTCATTACGTCATGTTTTGTAATTGTTATTAAGACTGTAATAATATTAACGTAGCTACTACTATTGAGCTTATCTCTAATCATAGTTATATAAGACAAAGAAATACGTGTTATATTTAAAATTTGCTTGACAAACATAAAACAATATTACTAAGCTCAATATTATCCTCAAACAGCTAGCACGATACTATTATAGCGTCATTGGTACTATGGCTAATACACGGTTTAGGCTAGCTCAGAGAGTTAGCTAACTAGCTTTAATCTCATTCATTACTTCAAACTAGCTAATGTAGCGCAGGAATGTTGGTTAAATCTAAAAAAGTAAGTGAATGTTTTCTATTTACCTCACACCTCGGCGCGTATTTTAATGGAGGAAGACAGCAGATAACTAACTTAACCAGAATAAAACCATCAAACAGGAGGCACATGGGGGCGGCAGTTCTTTGAAAGTGCCGGTGTCACGTTCTTTCATAATAAAAGCACGATTAGTATTTTTGATTGTTATAAAAGCACTGCGTTCTTCTTCTTCTTGTGTGTTGTTTGGCGGTTGGCAACCAGCTTTTTGGAGCATTACCGCCACCATCTGGATTGGAGTGTGAATCAGGAGTTGGCTAAATTATGCATTCCTTATAGTGTAACAAAGCGGCACAAAAGAAAAGCTCATTCCAAAAAAAACAAAAAAATAATCTACCAAAAAAAACCCAACCAAAAAAAAATACATACAAATTCCTTCCTAAACATACCCATTTCCTTGATCATAAGTACATTTATATTCTATTACCTAACCCTGTGTCTTTCAAAAAGTTATACACGTATCTAAAACATATATCCCCCGTGCTCAACTTTAAGATATTCTCTATTTTAGGTTCCACTTGTTTTTCCTGTAACTGTGTGAACAATATATTTCTTTCTGTGTGGTAAATTGGGCATTGCATCAATACATGTTCTACAGTCTCCTGGTTGTTATTACATTCACACATCCCATCTGCATGTTTATTGATCATGTGTAATGTACTATTGAGTGCTGTGTGATTAAATCTCATTCTTGTGAACTTGTCTTCCTCCTGTTTGCTTTTCCTTGTTTCCCTACCTTTTCCAACTTTGTTCTGTATGTTGTAATATTGACGTCCTGTACTCCCATTATTCCATATCTGTTGCCATTTTCCCAATACTTTAGTTTTAACAATACTTTTGATTTCTGACTTGCTGTATTTGATGTTAATGTCTATTGTAGTTTGCTGTGCTGCCTGTTTTGCCAATTTGTCTGCCATCTCATTCCCACTGACCCCTATGTGTGCTGGTACCCACAACAATGAAATGATGACTCCTGATTTTATGAGATTATTTCCCATCTGCACTATTTCATAAATGATGTCCTGCCGTGACTCTGATACTAAATTTTTTATACTAATAAGTGCTGAACTTGAATCAGACGCAATGACTACTTTAATTGGTTTATTATCCTCAACCCACTTTAGAGCCAACCATATCGCTACCAATTCTGCTGTATACACTGCTAAATTATTATTAATTCTTTTTGCAGCCTCAATCTTTAACTTTGGAATACTGTATGACACTCCTACCCTTTGTCCAATTCTTGATGCATCTGTGTATATTTCAGTTGTCTCATTGTATTTTTCCTTTATATAATTTTCTACTCGTTTACTGTCGATCTCACTTTCTTGTTTTTCTTTCAGTATTTCAAAATCAACTTCCAAATCTCCAAGCAGCCATGTGGGAACTACTGGAAATACTACAGTGGGTGAAACTGTTAGTGTATCTATTTCCATGTCATTTATTTTATTTCGTATAATCCATCCATAACCTTTAACATCCTGTTTCTCTCGTTCTTGACATTGCATTAGAACTGTTTGTGTTATGTGATTATCATTATGACCTTTCAAGTTTGCCCAGTATACTACTGCCAGTTGATCCCTTCTAAGGTGTAAAGGCATCTCTCCCATCTCAACTTGTAATGCTGCTACTGGTGTGGTTTTCATGGCTCCACAGCATACTCTTAGTGCTTGATTTTGGATTTTATCTAACTGTTTTAATGTTGTATTAGCCGCTGATCCATACACCATACACCCATAGTCAATCACTGATCTTATCAACCCTGTATAAATTGTTTTTAATGCCGTTCTACTAGCACCCCAGTCAACACCACATAGGCACCTCATCACATTTAACACTCTCTTACATTTATCAATCATTTTCCTAATATGTGTGTTCCATGTGAGTCTCCTATCAAACCACAGTCCCAGATATTTAAATGATTCAACATTCTCCAACTCTTTATCCCCCAATCTCAATTTTAATTCCCCTCTTGTTGTCTTTTTGGTAAATAGCATTACTTTTGTTTTTTCTTGAGATATTCGAAATCCCCACTTAACTGTCCAATCCTGCACTGAATTTAATATCTGTTGCATTTTCTTTATTATAAAAGTTACGTTTCTCCCTCTTTTCCAAATCGCACCATCATCTGCAAATAATGCAACCCCTGTATTATTTTCTATCTCCTTAAAGATCCCATCAAACATTACAGAAAACAAAAAAGGGCTAATGATGCTTCCTTGTGGTGTACCATTTTCTACTCTGTAGCATCCACTAAATGTACCATTTATTTTTACTATTATAGATCTTTCTGAAAGGAATTCTTTAACCCATCTCAGTATTCGTCCCTTAATTCCTAACTGGTCAAGTTTGATTAACACTCCATCTATCCACAACATGTCATAAGCTTTCTCTATGTCTAAAAATACAGTTATTACTGATTCCCTGTTTACTTGTGCTTTTTTAATATCATCTTCTAACCTTATAATTGGATCCATTGTCCCTCTACCTTTCCTAAATCCACTTTGGTAGTTTCCTAATTTTCCTTTAGTTTCAACCCAGTAAACTAATCTGTCATTAATCATTTTTTCCATCGTTTTCCCCATATGCGATGTCAAGGCTATCGGTCTATAACTGGTTGGCTGTTTTGGATCTTTCCCAGGCTTTTTAATGGGAATGATTACTGCCTTCTTCCATTCCTTTGGAATAACCCCTACTTCCCATATTTTGTTATATAACCTTAACAGCACCTCCTTTCCTTTATCAGTTAGATTTTCTAACATAGTGTAACAAATTTCATCTTTTCCTGGAGCTGTTTTCCCTAATTTCTTCAATGCCCTATTAAGCTCTGTCCCTGAGAAATGTATATTTAGTACCTGGTCCTCTTCATCTTTTCCTAAACCAAACTGATATCTTCTACAAGTTTCCTCCCTACCTCTTTTCTCCTCCTGGCTTAAATTGTCTGTGCTGTGTACTTTAACTAAGGTCCTTGCTATGACTTCTGCTTTCTCTTTATTATTAATAATAACCCTCTGCCCATCCAACAGCATTGGATATCCATATTCTTTTCCATTTCCTTTCATTTTTTTAATCATTCCCCATACTCTCTCTACTGGTGTTGTTCTGCCAATAGACTCACAAAATTGTCTCCAATATTCTTTCTTTGATTTTTTGACCGTTTTCCTTACTATTGCCTGTGATTTTTTTGTATTCAATAAGGTTTTGAAAGTTGTGTGTTCTTTTCATTTTTTTAAATGCTTTATTTCTCTCCTTTATAGCTTTCTTACACTCCTTTGTCCACCATGGAACAATTTTATTAATTATTTTAGGTTTAGATTTAGGTATTGCCATGTTTGCTGCTTCAATTATTCCTCCACTAACTCTTACACACATACTTTCAATATCTAAATTGTCCTCAATCTTTTGCAAACGATCTTCACTGATTTCCCTAAATTTATCCCAGTCTGCTCTTTCTAAAATCCACTTCTCCTCTCTCACTTCAATTTCTTTTACACATTCTATTCCTATTTGAGTTTTGATTGGGTAATGATCACTCCCAACTGTACTACCTCTTAATACTTCCCATTCACATCTATCTGCAATATCTTTGGTAACTATTGTAATGTCTATTGCTGATTCTGTACCTCTTGCTATATCCAATCTAGTTCCTGTCCCATCATTAATGCAAATTAGCTCTTCTTCTTCTATGAATTCTTCAATTACTCTCCCATTATTGTCATTTCTGTTTCCCCATAATGTACTGTGGGCATTAAAATCTCCACACCAGACTGTTTTTCCATTAATATCCTCCCATATCTCCTCCAACTGTTCCCTTTCTAACATTCTACATGGGTTATAAAAATTTATTATTTTTACCTTACCTTCATTTGACCATATCTCTACAATTATATATTCTAATTCATTCCCTCTCTTTACTTCTCTATATTGGATACCTTTTTGTATAAATGTAATAATTCCCCCACCTTTACCTATTTTCCTATCCATTCTTACTGCATTGTACCCTTTAATATTAAAGTCCAATCTTGATATTAACCATGACTCTTGCACACACACTATATCGGGTTTTTCATTTAAATTATCTATATATTTCTTAAATTCCTGACCATTAGAAATTAAACTCCTCGCATTCCACTGCAGTAAAATTATTACCATTATGCAGTTCCACCCCATGCTTGTGATTGTTGTTGCTGAACTTCTTCATTTAATGTGTTTCTCACTGTTTCCCAAGAGATTCCTTTAATGCCCAAGTATTTCTCCGCTGCCTTAACTATTATTTTAATCCTTTCCGTGCGGCTTGTTGTCTGTGCTGAACAGTTGATCACCTCTGCCATAAAAAGAACAAAGTCATTTTTATCCACAATCATTGTTTCTTCCTTTATTTTATCACACTTTTTACAATTGATCATGTCTTTGCTTTCTTCTCTCATTGTTGGTATCTGTACTGTCTGTTCCCTTGTAGGCCTAACTTTCTTTGTTGCCTCTGCATAAGATATTCCTTGAGTGGCTTTTATTCTTTGTACCTCTTGCATTCTTTTATTTACCTCACACCCTCGGTATGCTGAACTATGTTCTCCACCACAGTTGCAACATTTAAGTTTGGCTTCCTTATCACATTGTCCATAGTCATGCTCTCCACTACATTTACTACATCTCATTTTTCCCTTACAGACCGCTGCAATGTGACCAAACCGTTGACATTTGTAGCATCTAACAGGTGGCGGTATGTACATTCTGACTTCATAGCTCATGTATCCTATAAAGACTTTGTTAGGAAGTTGTGTTTCATCAAATGTTAGCATTATCGAAAGACTGTCAGTTATGGCTCCGTTCCATCTTGTTTTCAAGCGCTTAGCTTCTTTTACTTTAACATTCGTTATTCCTTCAATCACATTGTTTATTGACTCACTGATCGGTATGCCCGTGATTACACCTCTTATAAGTTTTCTGTCAAAGACCTCTGAACATTTCACTTTTTTACCATTTATTTTATTTACTTTAATTGCTTTCTTTTGTTGAACCTCATCTTTACATGAAACTAATAAGCTTCCATTCCTCAATTTTTTAGCAGATCTTACCTCCCCAATCTCTTTATACAGAGCTTTCGTCAGTTGTATAGGACTCCAGTCCTCAAATGTAGCCCCTTCCTGTATAAGTCTAACAAACACTTTATACTCTCTGTTTTTTCCCGCAACATTGGATCTCATCTCTTCGTCACTATCTGGTTTGTTTTTCTTTTTCCGCTTTTTACCTCTATAGTTTGTCCATGGTTCGCCACTCTCACTACCCTCCATTTCCTCTACTTCACTTCCTGATCCGTCATTTCCGTCTCCCCACTCCTGACCATTCTCAATCCAGTCGTTGCCAACCGCCTGTACTGCTCCTCCTCCACTTGATGCCGCCATCCTGCTTCATCACTGCGTTACTGAATACGTCATTATATAAATACTAGCATATATATATATATATATATATATATATATATATATATATATATATATATATATATATATATATATATATATATATATATATATATATATATATATATATATATATATATATATATATATATATATATATATATACATACATACACACGTTCAAATAAATCAAGACAAATGTGTGATTTAAAAAAAGAACACCGATTTATGTGAATATATAACTTATCACAATAACAAATCATTTTATTTATTAATTATATTTTATATTTTAAAGATTGGGTAAATTAAGTTAGATTAAGTGTATCACTGACATCACATCCACTAGACCGTTTGTATTGCACATACTACACTCATCATGACGCAAGCCCCAGTGGCCTAATGGATAAGGCACTGGCCTCCTAAGCCAGGGATTGTGGGTTCGAGTCCCATCTGGGGTGGAAATCTTTTAATCATACAAAAGGTGATCTACGACAGAAAACCAGTTATTGTGGACATACAACGTCTTCGGGATTTAAATTGAATGAAATAAGCTAGGTTTTAAGTACTATAATCTAGCATTATCTTCTGGGATGTTATATTTGCCCAGTGTTTGAATACAAACTATACTATGATTAACCAGGTCCAGAAAGAAAACGTAAACTTCGTCTGATTCAGCGTGAAACATGTATCGATTTACAAGGACATTTATTGTGTGCTTCCTCGCGGCGACATTCGTAATGGCTCATCGTGAGTATTTTAAATGAATTCCACTCATTTAAAGTCACGTTTTAGTCGTAACACGTCTTTTTGTATGTTTACGTATCACTATAAGACTAGTATTCCTTTGATTGAGAGTTCAGACACAACTGTCATCATTAACTCACCCTTCACTTGTTCCAAAGCAGTTTGAATTACTTTTTTTCTGCTGAACACATTTTGAAGAAAGCTGTAAACCAATAGCTACTGACCGTTTTCCTACTATGGTTAAGGTTAAATGGTTACAGGGTTTCAGCTTCAAATTATTTTCTTCTTAAATATGTTCAACTGTACATAGCGAGTAATTTTTCTCTCTTTTTTGCGTAATATATCCCTTAAACCAAGTTGAAAAGGCTTGACTAGAACTACAACAAACCAAGACAATATAAAACAACTAAACCCATAATGTTTAATGATGTGGTTTTTTATTAATTGTATCAGATGTTCAGAGAGCCACCGTGTACTGGGATGCTGTTCAGAGGTCTGTGGTGCTGAAAGAAGATGCGATGGAAGAGAATGGGGATGCCTTTGGTTATTTCAATGATAGTTTGTCTGTTTCTGGATGGGGAGTGCTGGAAGTGCAAGCTGGTTATGGAGAATCCCAGGAGAATGATGAAGTCACATACTTTTTGGCCGGATACCTTGAAGGATACCTTACAGCTTCGCAAGTTTTCTAAAGCACATTATATTTAGAGTCCTGGTGAAAATAAACGCTGTAGCATACTTAAAAAAAGAGTACTTACTAATGTAAAGAATACTACAAGAAAATATACTAAAGAGTAAAGTGATTGTCATTTATTTTGTACACATTGGTACTGATGAAGTTCCACATCAGCATATTTAAAATATATTAACTTTAAATAGCATTAGTATGTTAACTGGCGAAATATATTAAAATATAATGAATACAATTTATTGAATTATTTTAAGCTGGCCTTATTACAAAGCACACTTTTGAGGAACTCACCAAGGCCTTAAGTCATGATTTCTTTTAATAAAAAAGCATGCTATTTTTTCATAGGAAAATAGTCCTGAATGTAGATATATACTAAAATACATTGACCTCAGTGTTACTTACAGTAGTAATTTCAGTATAGTAATAGCCCAGTGTAGCCTATAGTATATTTTATATTTAATATTTCAATATATTAATAGTCTAATAATTTTTTATTTGCAGACAGATGATAAACCATTACTTTAATATGTATCCTCAGATAATAAAGGATCGAAGTGTTATGAAACCTCTGAAATGCTTTATGAGGTAAGTGGTATTCATTGTCTAAATAAATGAAACTAAACTAAAACAAAGTAACTTTGATCTCAGACATGATGACATACACTTGCTTGCAGTGTATTAACCGTCAGAAATTAATAAATACACATATTAAATATGCTATATTTTTAAAAAATATGTATATAGTACTGAATGTTTTCATAATATATATTGCAAAATACACAAGTATGACTCAGAGACTTTGCCACTGTTTGCGTTTGCAATATCTTGATATCCACTCACACAAAAGATAATGATAAAGATGTTTTTTTTATAAAGTTTTCATGGTAGGAGGACGGATTCTGATTGGCTGTCAGTGTTTTAGTTATTCATCAGCTAGAAAAATTATTATAAAATGACTCTTACATTACCATTATTTATTGTTATTGGTGGTATATGTAGTATTTTGTCAAATTTACATTTTTCTGAAAGGGACAGACAAAACTACAATACCCAGTGCCTTATTATGCAATGATGTGGATGCTAGAATAGTTAGATTAGAATTGGAAAGTTACCTATTGCATAAACATATACTACTTAATACTGAACTGTGACATCTCCACTTTTTAAAACAGTGAGCAGGACTCGTGGACAAGAGCACAAGTGAAATTAAATAGCAAGAGTGATCCCTTGTGGCATCATGTTGGTCTTCTGGTGGCTCAGATAGATGGACTGCATGCTGGAGCAGAATATTGGGCCGAAAGTAGACAGGAGAAGGTCAGGAAATGTGAAATTGTACAATACATATCATCCTGTAGCTTTTATACACATATAGACATTTGCAAAGTTTGTCCGGTGAACTTTTAAAGTTGTATTCATTCATCCAATCAATGTTTTTCAGTCGATCAATGTTTTTCATACTACATGCTTGCATTTTAACTCCTGTAGCCACTGTCCATGTTTGCGGTTCAGCTCCTCAATGGTATCGGGGATTTGCTAGACTTAATCCCTGTTCTGAAAAAGCATTCCAACTCTTCTCGGGACTCCTTCAGAATGCCAGGCATGAGTCACTGTTCTGCTCTCATCAAGGTTAGAGACTAAATGATGCCTTCACCGCATATAACCAACACATTCTGAACTCATTTATTCATTATTCTGAACATGCAAACTACACACAGAAACAGCAACTGACCCAGTCGAGGCTCGAACCAGCGGCTTTCTTTCTTTCGCCACCCGTTCTGAACTCACTGAAACCTAATTTAATAGAAAAGGAATTGGCCGTTTAAAAAACCCTGTCAGACCACTTAATCTGAATATTTGAGGCAGCCCAATATGGATATGGCCTTGATTTACTCCACCTCACCAACATTTCAATCAATGTGTAACATGCATCTTTTGTTTCAACTTTAATTGTTCTGTGCTCATTTTCTCTGCAGATGTTACCTGGATATGAAAATCTGTTGCTTGGTCACTCCAGCTGGTACACATACGCAGCCAGCATGAGAATCTACAAGCACTGGAACTTGAAACATAAATGTAATGGCATTAGAAGACTGTCATTTAGCAGCTATCCAGGTAAATAAAGGAACACTCCACTTTAAACAGTTGAGTATTACCATTTTTTGATCAATCTCCAGGTGTGGTGGGAGCACTTTTAGCTTAGCTTAGCATAGATCATTGAATCGAATCCGACTATTAGCCTCTCATTCAAAAATTTCAAAAAAGAGTTTCGATACTTTTACTATTTAAAGCATTACTCATTCTTCACTTGACACAAACCTGTTTGAGTTTCTTTCTTCTGTTGAACACAAAATATTTTATTTTGAAAAATGGAAACCTGTACGCATTCACTTCAATAATATTCATTTTTCTTACTGTGAAAGTCAATGCTTACAGATTTCTAGTATTCTTTAAAATATGTTCTGTTGTTCAACAGAAAAAATTTAACTCATAAAAGTTTGGAACCACTTGAGGGTGTAATGGTGAGTAAAGTTTCATTTTTTTAGGTGAACTATCCATTTATTATGTTAAATAATTTTGGAACCTGACTTCATCCAATGTTCAGATGTCTTTTATTTATTTTTTTATTTTTTTTATTTTAAATAGGCTAATTTTTCAAGCCACCTATAGTTATACAGTGGGGTTTTACAATTTATGAATCCATTCAGCCAATCTCTTTAAGCACAAAAGATTTACAAATTAGACTATTTATTTCTCTATAATTTGAAAAATTCTAATTCTGCAAAATGCTTTTCACATTTTTTGTATAATAAAATGTTGTATATAATACTGTATATAGGCTTGTATTTGATTTTTATTATTCAAATCAATATTAATTAAGTACTTTTTATCATATCCTTTCTAGGGACCTTGTCATCTCTGGATGACTTTTATTTGTTGGGAACAGGGTTTTTTGTGACTCAGACCACAAACAACGTGTTCAACACGTCTCTGTTCTCATTGGTGACCCCAAAGGCTTTGTTGGCCTGGCAGAGGGTGCGTGCGGCACATGCACTGGCCTACACTGGGAAACAATGGGCACAGATATTTTCCAAGCACAACTCAGGTGAGACAGTCTTACACAATGCAAAGGTGCATCATTATATGCAAATACTGTGGTCCGTATTTGGAGTACTCTGGTATTGTCTTTCGTCACAGCCAGTAAGAAGCACAGAATTCTTTAGAATCTGGTGTAGCATTAAAGGGATAATTCATACAGAATGAAAATTCTGTCATCATTTGCATGCATTTCTTCTGTTGAACACAAAGATTTCTTTAGGAATGTTTCAACTGTTATTGTGGGTGAAACCCCCACCCACCTACTAACGCTGCAATCAAGTTTGCATGCTATGCATAACCAATATAATTCGAGATAGAAACAGTTATAGTATTAGTCCCAAATCATAGTGATTAAAGGGTGTTATCCTAAGAGTCTGTCCTTTTTCATAGAATAGCATTTATACAACTTCATTTGTGTTACACAAAATAAAATTACAAATTATAAAATACACAAATTATAAAATAAAGTTGAGTAGATTATTTAAAGTTTGGAGTGAACTGTCCCTTTAAAGGGCACCTACAGTATGATGAAAATCAGCTTTTGTAAGCTGTTTGGACAGAACTGTGTGTAGGTATAATGTCATATTGGAGTGATAAAAACACAATAAGTCTCTTTTTTTTTAACTTCCTGTCGTTTAAATAGGATCCAAATCCCTCCCATTTTGAGGCTAACTGCAATGTGACACAGGAGTGCAGTTTCCCCGGCCACTGTATTGATTGACAGCCGCATATTAACATCTTCATAGTAACGCGTATAATCATATCCACAAGACGTGCGCACAGATACTGGGATGAAAAGATCTGTTGAGCTCGCTGTGATCATCAATCATCATCAAATATGATTAAGAATGAGTTTAAAACGTCTTTAATAAATAAAAACAGTAAAATCGCTACGTAATTCATCATCACAGCTGCTTGTCAGTACAATTATAAAAGAAGACGCTTCAATCCTGGTTTGTGGAGGTTAAATCAGGTTTATTTTGTACATTAACATAACGGCTGTTCATACAGCAGTGGACATTAATTTGTATCCTGTCTCATTTGTCGTGCAAAAACAGTGCAAAGCTAAATGTGTGTGTATGTGTGTGTGTATGTGTGTGTAAGTGTGTGTATATGCGTGCACGCGAGCAAACTTTATAACGATATTGTGTGTGACTCATCATTGCAAAAAGGCTTGAATTAACTCCACAACAAATATATCAAATAACCGTTGGGAAAGTTCTTACTGCAGTAAGGGAGATCTGCTTCATTCCTGTCAGTCACTGTGCTGTTTATCGTACGGAAATGGTAGGTGGGGAGAACCAGCTCATTCACATTAAAGGCACAGGCCACAAAAACAGCTACAATGCCATAACAGCTCAAATTTTCTCAGATTTAAAAAGGTATAATATATAATCGGATAGGTATTTTGAGCTGAAACTTTACAGACACATTCTGGAGACAAAATATTTATCTTAAATCTTGAAAAATGGGTAAAAGAGGTGCCCTTTAAGATTCAACCTCACAAAACCAAGCCATATTTACATATTAGTTTAATTCAATTCAAAGACACATTTGTAAAAGCTATGTAAATACATCCATGCCACCTTTGCAGTGTAACTTTGGCATAGATACATTGGGAAAATAGCTAAATCTATTAAAGAGATAACTAAATTAAACAAAAATCTAAAATTCTGTTATTATTTAACCTCATGTTGTTCTAAAATCCTTTTGGTTATTCTTGAAACACTGAAGGATTCCTCTCACTTCAGTTGCATAATTGTCTGTCAATGGATGGAAAAAAACCCATAAGAGTGAGTAAGTATCGACAGAATTTTCATTTTTGAGTGAACTTTCCCTTTAATTATATAATGTGGCTAAAATATAGTTCTTTGCATCTTGTCATTTTTCACGTTTCTAATAGTTTTTGATGATTTATTTATTTTTTGCCAGGGACTTACAATAGCCAATATATGGTGGTGGACCTGAAAAGAATTTCACTTGGACGGCAGATTGAGGACTGGAGTCTGACTGTTGTAGAGCAGATCCCTGGTCTGGTGGTGTATTCGGATCAGTCTCAAGCACTGCGTCAGGGTGAGGCTGAGTATGATTAGTCCAGCGAGATTAAATTTGAGAGAATGTAAGGTTGAAATACATAATTAAATGAGCTTATATGCTTTACAAATCACCTCAATAGGTTACTGGGCATCCTACAACATTCCTTTCCACTCAGACATTTACCAAGTGAGTGGTTATGGTGTGATGTGGAAAAAGCATGGCCAAGACTTCTCATATGACCTTTCACCACGTGCAAAGATTTTTCGCAGGGACCAGGGAAAAGTCACTAATGTGGAGACCTTGAAATATATCATGAGGTACAACGGTGAGTCTCTGTTTGGAAATTCTTCAGAAATGTTGCTTTAATCTGCTTTCTTTAATCTCATTTCTTTGACGAACAGTCGTTCCTCTGTCACATTAGATTACAGAAAAGACCCATATTCAAAGAAGCATCCTTGTAAATCCATCTGTTGCCGTAATGATCTGAGACTCCGACGACCTCATCCAGAAGGCTGTTATGATACTAAGGTATGTTGTTTTGGTCTATTCTGGTTACATAAGTGCCAGCTTAAAGACAGATTTTAATGGAGGCGACATGCATTTATAGGTTGCAGATTATCGCATGGCCCAGATGTTTACAGCCGAAGCTGTGAATGGACCCACTAGTCAAAATGGACTTCCACTTTTCTCTTGGAGTCGTTTCAATCGGACCGCTCATCAGGGGCTTCCTCAGACCTACAACTTTACGTTCATCACCATGCAGCCTCTACTCTTTGCTTTCAGAGATCAAGCCAAGACTGAGAGGTGTCTGGTACAGTGTATGAACAGCAGTGTAGAGGATACCAATGCATCAGATATTTACAAACAAATTCACAAAGTCATTGGGTACATTTTTACCCCATGATACTTGTTTTGAGATTGAACTCAGTGTATGGTAAGGCTACATAAGGGCACATTCAGATTAACTGCTGGTTTTCCAAGCATTTAGATGAGATACGACTGCTTAGAAAATAAAGTAATGAATAAGTAAGAAGTTAAAAAACATAATATTTTTGTTTTCTTCTGGGGAATGATAAATAACAAATGCATAAAATGGTCTCCGATTAGTCTATACTCACTATACTACCCATTACTAGGCCCACACGTAATCTGTGCGCGCATAATTCCTCCGATTTCTGCAGATTTTTAGCTCATCATTGATTCTGTTTATTTACTTGTGTAAATGTGTGTAAATTTTTATTTATTCAGTTTTTTTAATTAATTACAGTAATATTATTGACTAATATGAAAATATTCATAAGATTTATGTACAATACATTGTGCAAAGTAATATATTCTGTCTTTTAGTAGATATATTATATGAGAGACTTGCTTTGTTTACCAAATAAATTGGATCGAATTTGATTTGCATGGTAAACATTAAATAAAAGTAAAAAGGTATTACTTTTTATTTCATATATTAAGGTTTTAGTTATGATACTCCTAAAATCATTCTGCATAATCCGCAGATTTTTAACACAATTCTGCGCAGAAATAGCAAAAAAAGTCTGCGGATTCTGTCTGGCCCTACCTATTACCCACTAACCATATCTGAGATCCAGTCTCTATAACATTAAATTCACTATCATGATATCAAATTTATTATATGAGTTTGTGTAAAATTATTTGAGTTTATAGTTATTATTTGTTTTATTTTTTAAGGAGCTTTTTCTCCAATAAGACAATTGGTCATAATAACAAATATTTTCAATTGTTGTGGTTGAAAAAAATCTCTGTCATGCACAAAATACTGATTTATTAACAATGAGATAATTTAAAAACAGACATGTGGTGGTGCAGTGGGTAGCACGTTCACCTCTCAGCAAGAAGGTTGCTGGTTCGAGCCTTGGCTGGGTGAGTTGGCATTTCTGTGTTGAATTTGCATGTTCTCCCTGTGTTCATGTGGGTTTTCTCTGGGTGCTCCGGTTTCCCCCACAAGTCCAAAGATGTGGTACAGGTGAATTGGGTATATTAAAATTGACTGTAGTGTGTGTATGGATGTTTCCCAGTGATGGGTTGCAACTGGAAGGGCATCCACTGCATAAAACATAAGTTGGTGGTTCATTCCACTGTGATGACCCTAGATCAATAAAGGGCATAAGCTGAAAAGAAAATGAATGAATGATCTAAAGACATGATCTTTTTTTACTTGGATGCATAGAATGCTCCAAATGACACGATTCTTCAGATTCGTAATATCTGTAACTTAAAAAATAAAACAAAAAATTACTTGGAAATTACTTTCATCTCAACATAAAATACATTATTAACATAAAATAATTTGATTTGTGAATCTTTTGCTTTAACAAAAGCAGAACTTAAGCAACATTACTTACAGTTTGAGTGTTTGTGATAATTAAAAAAAGTTATAAAATATATTCAAATATTTACTGCCGCTAAAATAATGTTTATTGCTGCTAAACACGTTCAGCATCACAGAAGCTGCGTCAAAAGCGCATCAACGGCTAGTGGGCGGGGCGAACACGTCAGAGGATTCTAGCCAATCAGCTCCTGCGCTTATCCTACTTCTATGATACGAAAAAAATCATCCGCACGCCGTTCGCCGCGGGAGTCAGAACGGCATCCGAGCAGCATCCAAGAGTACCGACGGTCCGGGAACACACCACACGCACTGTCCTCAGTTTAGTAGCCTAATGGCAACGGAGGACAAAGGAAAAACGGCGGCGCCTCAGGGTTTACCGGAAATAGAATGCCTTTCAGGAACAATAACAACACATAGCAATCTAAACAACAATAACAACAACAATAACAACAACAAAGACAACGAGGGAAGCGAAGGAGCCACGACGGCCACCTCGACAGCTGTTGAATCCACCGGCGCTGAAAATATCATCGGGAACGGTTCAGCTGTCAACACCACCGGAGGAAATAACGGCAAATGGGTCCGTCTCAACGTCGGGGGGACGGTTTTTCTCACGACACGACAGACGCTGCTAAAGGAACAAACTTCATTTCTGTACCGACTGTGTCAACAGCAGGACTTGCATTCAGACACGGTAAGACGCCAGCGAGTGACGGAAATGTGTGTGACGGTGTGCTATAATGATGCATGCAGCGGGTCTCAGTCAGATGGATGCACACGTGCTGTGGTGGTTAATAATGCGGACCCCAAGTGTTTGATCATTACAGCAGCATCGCGGCTATTAGCGTTCTTTTATATATATTGTACTGAGTATGAAGCTGATGTTGTCCAGAGGTCTTCATCCGCACACTGCACATTCATCACGCTAAGTACACACTAAGTTTCTAGAGGTCAAACTCAGAAAAATTGCATTTGCATAACTGTTAAGAGCCACATTGTATTTAAAATAATAATGATAATTACTAGTTAAACTGGAAGAATTAGTATGCAGCATCAATCTTTTTGTAATCATATAACGTGATTTATATATGGTTAACATATTTATTTTTTGAATTCTATAATATGATTCATGTAATTAATCTGCCACATGATAAATACTAGCTTAAGAAAAAAATATAAAGGTAATTGGACCAAATTTCATCAGGATCAGTTTAGATCAGGGGTGCCCAAAGTTTTTCCTATAAAGGACAAAAAAAAAAAACTGTATTAACTGTATAAGAAAGAAGTAAAAAAAAAAAAAAAGCAACTTAATATTTCTGTTTGCTTCTTACGAATGATAAATAACAAATGCATAAAATGGTCTCCGATTAGACTTTACTCACTATCCTACCCATGATGACCCACCCAACCATAATTTTTTCCTATAAAGGGCCAAAAACCAAACTGTATTACAATACATTTGCCAATGGGAATTTCCTAAAAATGTTGCTTTAAATCATATTAACTAACGCAGTATTGTTTTGAACATTTTATACTGAACTTATTACAGTAAAAACAAACAATCCCATTTATAACACAATGGAGTTCAATGCTGAATAAACTTGTTGAGCTGCTCCTGCCTTCACCTTGATTTGCTCGCAGCTGACTTGTGCATTGTCCTCTATCTGTCAAGTGACAGTATTTACATTTTAAAAGTCTGATTCATTTAATTTTTTTAATTCAAAATCTCTGTCAAGGGCATTTGCCTCAACCACCGCCCCATCATTCTCCCTCTCGATTCAGATGGGATGACAAGCCAAATCAAAGGTTATCATGGGCCAACTTTGGCCCACAGGCCCTACTTTGGGCATCTGTGGTCTAGATGGATATAGACAGGGTTTAAAGCAATACAAAAAAGTATATTCTATCATCAGTGGTGGGGCCATGAATTGTAAAGATGAAATGAGGAGATATACTATAAAAATATGAGCCAAAATGTATGCTGAAAATGGAAATTGCAATGCTACCTGTTAAGAGTGGCAGAATAAATGTTTTAGCTCTGAAAAAAAATACCAAGTACATGCAATTAGTATATACATGCAGCGTTTTGGTAAGTAATTTCTCCAAATATTAGTAGATCACATATGTTTATTTAGAGCAGGTGTTAAGCCCAAACACAATTTAAAATGACTGCTTTGCTATAGCTATAGGACATACCCCTTGTAAAATTTATTAGGGTGCATTGTTTTACAACCTAATTTAAAATGTTTGGAAGTTCACCCAAAAGAAACCAGATCACCAGTATGAGGGGTGGAACGATGAGTGAGGACCAATAAGAGACTGTTTTACAGCAGGAGCGCACTTAAATTGGAGCAATCTCATTGATTGATCATTCAACAAAGAATAGAAGCACACAAATGTAAGATGAGCACTCATCCACCAGCATCATATTAATTTTTACTTGCTCTTAACCTGCCAACATTTGTCTACAAATTTCTGAGAAGCCAGGTAGGGTATTGGATGGGGTCATAGTAGGGGTATGGAGATGGGGGTTGCGGTGCTAGTAATTGAGACATGGTTTCAGGTGCCAAGGATTGGATACTATACCAAAGTTGTGGATCAGGGGTTGTTGGGTGTTGGAGACTGTACCAAAAAGATGATGGGGTGGTACTTATGGGAGTTTTTAGTGAGAAATAACAAAACGGAAGGGTGGCAGGAAATGGGTGTGAAATACGGGAGAGTCTGGAGTGTGGGCAGGTGTGTATTTACATGTTTGCTAGGAAGGCTACAGCGGGGAAAATAAGCATTGAATACATCACCATTTTTCTCCGAAAACATATTTCTCAAGGCCCGATGACTTGAAATTTTCCCTGGATGTTGGTTACAACCAAAAAAATCCATACATGATGCAAAGAAAACAAATTTAATCAGTTTACAAACTAAGTTATGCGTAATAAAATGAAATGACACAGGGGGGAAAATCTGGTTCAATTCAATGTCTACAGCTCCTTTAGAAATATTATTCCCAGGAAACAACATGACGTGTTCAATACTTATCTTCCCTGCTGTATTACGAGTTTACCACAAAAAAAGTTTTGTGTCTAATTTTATTGGCCATCAATGTGATTGAGCCAGTTCCACCCTGACCCGAAAGTTATATAGAAAGTAAATATCCCTCTAAGGTTAGCACACTCCTTATTAAGTGTGTGTTGAGATATGAGACATAAGGTAATCCTGATAAAGCATTCATATCTTCTAGAACTGATCAGTCAGAATAAAGAGCACATGCCGAGAGTTCCAGTGAGACCAAAGTAAATATCATCTTATGCCAATCCTTGTGTGAAGGGCATCTTATCACTGACCTATTGCAATAAAATGTTTTCCTCAGGCTGCAAGGGTTAACATTATATAATTTCCTGTTGGCAGATATCTTAATGTGTCTGCTTGGAAGGCTCAAATCTAATAAAACTGATGTAATTGTAGTTGGTTGCCAAATATGATTTTTCAGCAGCACTTTTAAGATGACCACATGCAGTATGTCTTCTATGATGAGACAAAGAACCTGCAGTATTGTACCTACTTTAGTTTTACAGTTGGTACACTGAGAATGAATGGTCATGGTCAGCAGATTGGGAATTGTGATGAGAATTGGATTCGCAAAATGTGTGTAATTATCATTAATCAAATATCTATGGCAATTTAGATGCGTGTTAAGAGGTGGTCACACCACATTGTCCATTGACTTCCATTTTTGTTCAGGCTAATGTAGGAGATTGGAAAAACAGGCTCCTGCAAAGATGTTTTGTATTTGATTGAATTCTATAGTTTAAATCTGGCAAACTCTTACCTAGAAACTCATATCACATAAAGACATTTGACCAGTTGTGTCATTAGAGTGATTGTCCACTTTTACATCAGCACTGGATCCATTAGTATTTTTCCCATAGGGACTGCTTGAAGCTAAAACCTAAATCACAGTGCATGCAGTGTGCTGACCATTCAACAGCTTTGTTCATGCACATCAGGGTAAAGAAAATTTGAAAATACTCTAATAATTAAAAATGATTCAATAAGTTATTTTCTTTTTAGGCAAGAAGCCAGATAGGCCTATTGTGCAATAAAATATAGCGTTACCGACGAGGAGTAATCATTGACTCATAACAATGTACAGTATCTAAAACTTTCAGTATGCTTGTACACTTTTTATACAGTTTCTATTCTAATTTGCAGTTAAGTGCTATAAAAGTATAAACTGAAATGCAAAGTCAAAGTATAAATCACCGAAATAAATAAATAGATTTTCCCAACCAGCAAATATGAATCTAAGCAAAATAATCAACACCAAATATAAAAGTAGGCACTTAGTTGCTATAATGCCTTCACTATTGACTAAATAGCAGATGTATATCCACATGATAGATGTAAACATTGCCTAAACTGTAGCTCTGACACGGACATGACCGCTTTAAATGACTGAAAAAAACTTCAGGTGAAGTTTATTGATCGCATGTGCACATAATTGAGTTTCTGATCATATCTCTGTGTTGGTTGTTCACGATTGGCAGTTTCCGGGTGTGACTTAGCAAAGGGTCATTTAACCATCTTATCTTGAAGGAAAATCACAACATTACAAACCTTCATTTGAGAAAAGAAAGAAATAAAGAATTAGACAAAAACGCGAAGGTACAAAATTGTGTGCTTAACAGCTTTAATAAAGGAAACAACTACAATCCCATGAAGCATTGTAAATGACAGAATCTAATTAAAAACAATGAAGCATTTCATTTTCTTATTCATTTGATGTTGGTTGCACCTACAGAAATAATAGCCTATATTTAAAGTTGATAACAAAATAGATTAATACACATCAATGTTAGTATTGTGGGAGTTCAGGAAGACCAACTCTGTCATTCGTGTTGCTTTGTGGAAGTAGGCATGTTTGTTCACTGAAACTCTGGCTGCGTCCGAAATCGCATACTTCCATACTATATAGTACACTAAAATCAGTATGCGAGCCAAATAGTATGTCTGAGTTCATAGAATTGGAAAAACAGTATGAGAGAAGTACTGGCATGACCTACTACTTTACTTCTGGCAAGATTCTGTAATTCTGGCGAAGTGCGCATCCGATGGACGCTAAGCTATCGCATGATGCACCGTGAGAGAATTCATAAATGGGAGTGAAGTGACGCAACTGACATGGGTAGGTCACTTGATCATGATAAAATGGTAGATGTAGTATGTCTGAGCTTCATTCATACTACTGACATTCATACTGTATAGAACATACTTTTCTAACGGTCGAGTAGTAAATTCAAATGCAGTACCTACTGGGTAGCAGCCCCTGTTTGGTGGAATTTTTTGTACACAGTATCATGGGAAATGTAGTCTTTCAATGGAATGAAACATGATAAATGTTAAAAATGACTTGGAAAATGCAGAAAGATTAACAAAAAAACTCAGTTCTGCTTTAGGAGGTTTATTATTTATTGTTAAAAATCAGTTTTTCCTCAAAAGGCTTTTTCTTCCTATAGAAGACTGTATTGCAAAACATGCATGATTGCAACACTGCATTATAGCAAAGACTATAAAATACACAAGACATGTCACTCATATCTTTTTGAATGGGGGATAGTGTAACGGTCAATATGGTGAATAAAGCCCCGCCTAATAGTACAGAAGGCAATCATCGAGCTATAGACTGAGGATACTCCGGGGGAGGTGCTCGGACCAGACGCGAGTTTCTGCAGATTTTGTGTCATTTTTGGATGTTTAGAAATGAAACTAAAAATACAGTTGTTGTTTAATATTATTGTTGATTTCTAATATAAAAATTCAATAGCAAGAGTGGCAAGCAATTTTGTAGAATTTGATGTTTCCCCATTCAGACAGAATACCTGAGCATACTGCCGAGTGGTGTTTTAAAGATGGCCGTCGAGTGAAATGACTTGCCTTACAGGGACTTTGATTATAGCCAATTATATTCTCATACACTATGGAAGTGTTATATGTAGATTTGTGTTTGTAAAAATAAACTCCACAGAATATGACCTTCAATTTCATCTATTGGAACTTCCATTTAAATTTCATGCACCCAAAGCAGTGTGATCATAGTGTTTATTTTTGTTAGTTTCCATAAACTGTGGCTGTTAATCTTAAGGCATAAAAAAAAGAGTTTGACCTAACAGATGGTGTTCTGCCTTCACAGCATCCACCCCCTCCCCAAGATATCCTCTTATTCCACACTCAAAGTAAGTGATGAGGCACAGATGATCAGTTATTACTGTCCGCTGTGGTGTTGTGTGCTCTCTCACTGCTCTTGTCACTCTTCTAATGAGATTAGAGTCATGGCACCTTGAAGACTCGCAGCCCTCTGCACAAAAATATCTATGGAGGCTTCTCTGTTCTATTCCTGGCCTAGTCTGTTCTACGCTGCTTGTTTACATGCCATTTTTCTTTTTAGAGAGTTATTTTAGGGTAATTGTGCTGAGCCAGAATTGGTTGTTTATAAATTGTTTATAAATTAGGGTGAAAAGACTTTTGAAAGGAAGTATTTATTTGTTCAAGGGCTTAAAGGCATAGTCCATGAAAATAAATTCAGTAACTTTTCACCATCATGTATTTTCAGACTAGAGCTGGGCAATTAAAGGCACAATATTTAAGTTTTTCATTTAAATATTTAAAAACCACTAGAACGGTGTTATTTATTTTGCTAATTTATGTACTTCTGTTATCCCAAATGTTTGAAGAATGGTCAAATAAAAAAAAAAGCCATTTTAACAAATGACACAGTCCGTGTCCAGTGTGGCCATGCTAATGACATCATACACCCTCAATTTCCATTTTAGCATGATAGAAAGCAGGGAAACACCAAAGACGATTTAAGAAGGTTGCTGGTTCGAGCCTCGGCTGGGTCAGTTGGCGTTTCTGTGTGGAGTTTGCATGTTCTTCTCGTGTTCGCGTGGGTTTCCTCCAGTTGCTCTGGTTTCCCCCACAAGTCCAAAGACATGCAGAATAGGTGAATTGGGTAGGCTAAATTGTCCGTAGTGTATGTGTGTGAATGAGAGTGTATATGAATGTTTCCTAGTGATGGGTTGCAGCTGGAAGGGCATCCACTGCGTAAAAACATATGCTGGATAAGTTGGCGGTTCATTCCGCTGTGGCAACCCCAGATTAATATATGGACTAAGCAGAAAAGAAAGTGAATGATTGAATTATAAAATGGGATCATGACTGAAAAAAATGAAAGCAGTCAACTGTGGTGTAAAAGAAGCTCCGCTGCTTTCATGATTTTTACACCTTTGTTTGTTGTGAATATGTGCCCTCTGATGCTGCGTTCACACCACACAGATGAAGCATCAATCGTGAGTGATTTACATGTTAAGTCTATGCAAAGACAAGAATAGACATCCGGCGCGAATGAAGCAGCACGAGTTGAGCGTTTTGCATGTTAGACACGCAAATAGCTCGGGTTGGAAAATCAGAACTTCAGCGGACATTTGCACCACATTAACCAATCACGAGCTTGCCCTTTTAGGGGTGTGATTATGGCGTAGTGTCTGTTGTTGGTGTCACGAGGGGAAATCCTCCTGCCGACACTGGTTAACAGCTCATCAAACTGGGCTTGGCTCATTCGGAAGCACAGCTGAAAGCAGCCATCATCCAGGTATAGTTTCTGAAGGCGTTTATGAACTTTCAGATCTAGGTGCACCTCAGAAAGCATCTAGTGGACTCAGACACGGCGCCGAATGAACCTACGCTGTTTTTCAGCATTCCCAAAGCACACGAGCCCGATGCCCTGCCCATGACCCGAATCTATGTCTTTTGTAAAGTGAACTTGACGCGCGAATGAAGCGAGTAAACTCAATGTTCACTCGTCTGTTCATGCATGAATAGAGCGATTTATTCGCGCATGCCGTGTCTGGTGTGAACACAGCACATTGGTGGACATTACATATTGTGTCATTGATCAAAATGAAATCGCAGATGCAATTAAGCAAATCTGTTGTTGTAAAGTCTAGCAGGTGCTGTCGCACAGAAACTACATACACCAACAAACAAACCCTGGAAATTACCTTAAAAACAGACAACAAAAACTTATATTGATTTGTGACTAATAATCGCACAGCTACAAAATAATCTCACGGAAGAATTTATTTCAAGCACTAGACTGAAGTTATAAAGTGAGTTTGAAATAGAAACTTTATTATATGTTGTGATTTCATGTGCAGCATTTTACTACATAGAGCTGTAATTCACCGAGAAGCTATGCAAACAGATATCATTAACACAGAACGATTTTCTTTGACATTATTGTCAGATTAAAATAATTTTGAATTTGAATGAAATGTTTTTTTTTTTTTTTTTCGTGTAGCTTGTTCTGTACAATACACATAACTTTTGTTGTAGGGATTTTTCTTGCATAACAGCATGATAAATACTACTTACAAAGAGACAAGGACATACAAAAAATATCATTTACACGAGCTTCATTCAGCTCCAAGACAGCCTGACTTTTTTTTCATTTTACTTTAATAAAACTTGGGAGGCGATGCGGTGGCGCGTGGGTTTCCTCTGGGTAATCCGGTTTCCCCCACAAGTCCAAAGACATGTGGTACAGGTAGGGTAAAATTGGGCAGGCTACAATTGACCGTAGTGTGTGTGTGTGTGTGTGTGTGTGTGTGTGTGTGTGTGTACGTGTTTTTGTGACATATCAGGACACAAATCTGTATAATAACATAGGTATGACACAGATATTCCAAAAAGGAGGTGAAATATGAGGACATTGGTGACGTCCTCATTTCTCAAAAAGCTTATACAGTAAATCACACAAGATGAGTTTAATCAGAGAGTAAAGCTGCACACAGTCTTCTGTGATGGTTGGGTTTAGGGGTAGGGTAGGGTGGGGTGAGGGCAATACAATATACGGTTTGGACCATATAAAATGAATGGAAACCTATGTAATGTACCCACTTTTCACAAAAACAAACGTTTGTGTGTGTGTGTGTGTGTGTGTGTTTGTGTGTGAGTGTGTCCTATGAGTGTGTGGCTAAGGGCATCTGCTGCATAAAACATGCTGGATATGTTGACGGTTTATTCCGCTGTGGTGACCCCAGATTAATAAAGGGACTAAGCTGATAGAAAATGAATGAATGAATAAAACTTGGGACTCTAAATTGACGGTTAGATTTAATGGTATAAAGTCATGATTCAACACATGAGTATGGTTCGAAATGATGTTCCTTGCCAGCCGTGTGAGGTTCTTGTTAGATGAACAGTCATATAATTTCTCAAGTGGCTTTCCTACTGTCTTTGAACAGATTTTAATCTGGTTCATTAACTTTGTTTTTAGACTCACAGACAGACTCGTATACCATACAGAATTACAATACTGCAGAACACTCATCAGTACAGACATTAAAAAATGTTGAAGAATCTTTTTCGATGCTACAAAATATCTAAGACGACGCAAAAAAAATTCTTTGTTTTATCTTGTTACACACACACTATCAAAATGATGAAACCTTGTTGTCTATTCTTTACACCTAAATGCTTATATTTGTCTACCTGTCTGATGTTTACATTATGTATAACTATAGGGTTTGTAGATACATTTGAACTTTTCTATTAAATGGAAGGGTAAAAAAACCAATGGAAATCAATGAAAGCTCCAAACTGTTTGATTAAAAAGCATTATTCATATTTTATGTTCTACTTAAGAAAGAAGTTTAGCTTTTAAAATGGGCCTTGTAGGCATGCTAATATGTCACGTTTCTTGAAAAAAATAAGAGACTACCAAGTTATCAGTTCTCTAGGTTGACATTAACAGATGTGTGTTATGAGTACAATGTTCATCTGCATTTCATATTATAAACCTATAAATAACTTGTTTAAAAATCAAATAAGAACATTATCCTTCATAAAAAAATGTTTTGAAAAAATAGAATTAAATAATTTTCCTCAATGCGGTAAATTCTAATATTGTTATTAGGGACCGAGCACCGAACGGTGCAAGGCCCTATTGGAATTGCTCCGTTTATTATTATTATTATTATTATTATTATTATTATTATTATTATTATTCTTATTATTCTTCTCCCGAATGAATCGCGATTTTGAGGGTCTAAACATGCCCGAAAACTCACGAAAATTTGCACACGCCCCAGAAGTGGCGAAAATTTACGTTTGTTATAGGCTTCAGAAGTGGGCGTGGCAAAATGACTCTATATCCCGATATATCCTGATATAGTTATAGCGCCACCTGCTGGCTACAGGAAATGACATGATTTACAGTGAAACAAACTCCTCCCACAAATTTTATCATATCAGCACCAAATTTGAGTGGTGTCATCTGAAAGCAGTATCGATGATATATTGTGAAGGTCTAGAGTTTTCGTCGATGGGCGTGTCCGTGGCGGACTCGCAAACTTTGATGATTCGCCACGAAACATCAAGTTCTTATAACTCAGGCATGCATGATCCGATCTGCCTCAAAACTCACACATTTGATAAGTGTCCTGACCTGAACATGTTTACATGCCAATATTCCGATACAGTTATAGCGCCACCTGCTGGCAAACTTAAAATTGCCTATAACTCAGGCATGCATGATCCGATCTGCCTCAAAGTTCACACATTTGACAAGAGTCATGACCTGAACATGTTTATGAGCCAATATCCTGATACAGTTATAGCGCCACCTGGTGGCAACAGTAAAATTGCCTGTAACTCAGCCAAACAATGTCCGATCTGCCTGAAAATTCGCATGGTTGATTAAAATCCTCTCCTGAACACATCTACATGAAAATATCGAGTCACAGTCATAGCGCCACCTGCTGACGGGAGCAAGTTTGGCATAAATCCTTGATTTTCTCAGATTTTTTATATATATTGGCATAAATTATTATTGTTCGTGGTTCTCTGTCGTCCTACGGCCACCGGGCGGCGGTGAGCCCGGGTGCGAGGTCCCTATCATCGCTGCTTGCAGCTTTAATTGAAAATTGTATTCTTAAACATTACACAAAACAAACCAATAAACTTGAAATGGTCTTTTTACGACAGAATTGTAGATTAAAATAGGCTACAACGGATTGGGAAGAGTTCAAATAGATTGTTTTCATAGTATGAATGTTCTTTTAAGGTGAGTCAGTATAATTGCTGATGTATAAATAGTTCATTTGGCTCTCTTCTAGCATGCTGTGAGGATTTAGATGGCACAGGTGATTATGCGCTTCTGTTTTGAAATTAATAAGCTCTTTGTTTGCCTACCAGCTACTCCCCATGGAATGCAGCTATAGTTCCTTGTCGGGAACTTGTTCTTATACTTCCTTGTGCAACTGCAGGGTTAAATGTTAATGCAGGAGCAGCATGCACAGATATATTGCACATGACTGCCTTTACTTCCACACGTTTAAGACACATACAGTAGTATCATGAGTGAAACCCCCAGTGCGAGCCTCGTGTTCTTGTTAAATCCCAAGCGGGGGGACAGTTTGTCTCTTCTGATTCACTACAGGAGTCATGCGCAGGTGTTGTCATGCCTGCTGTCAAGTCTAGTCTTGTCTAATATATCAGCTGCTCTTGCTATTTCGAAAATGGAATTTTTTCTGGCTGTGTGTTTTGTCGTGACGTGAAAATTAATTAATGTTGTAAGATTTTGTGCTGCTAATGAAAATGTTTGTTGGTGATTTTTTTTTTTTCAGCTCTCTATGTGTTAATTGGCTTGTTGTATTTTGTGTTCTGTTCATTCATGTACAGTACATGCCGATGAGAGTCACATTCAGAGTCCAAAATGAAGGGAAGGTGAAATTGAAAATGGTATTTGCTTTAAAAAAAAAAAAAAAAAAAAAAAATTTAAGTCTTCCAACCCTGTTCCTGGAGGCACACCAAAGGTACATGTTTTGGATGTCTCCCTTATCTGACGCATTAACTTCAGGTTTTGAAGTCTTTTCTTATGTTTTGATGAGTTGATTTCAGGGACCTGTTTCAGTAAGGAGGTTCAACCAACTCTGAGTTTAAACTTGAACTCTGAGTTGATTTACAGAGAGATTAAAAACTCAGAGTTTTCGGTTTCAGAATAGCTGATCTGAGTTAGGTCAATCAACTTTGAGTAGACCAACTCAGAATTAAGCATACACACCGCAACTATAAAAAGACATTAACAATGGAGCGCAAATATATTACGAGTGACCATGGCAACATCTGAAAAAAAGATCAGCATTTCTTTCTCCAGCTGAACTTGATGTGCTAAGTTCTAGCAAATATGAGCGTATATATTTAAAAAAGCAACAGCACTGCATCAGTGAAACAGAGACAGTTAGCGTGGGAAAACATAATGTGTAATTTTACATTTAAAGTATTTCAATATTTAAGTATAATAAAATAAGTAATGCTATGTGTGACGTTTATACATTTTTTACACACATTCCCACTTTTATACACGTTGATAAGTTTTAATAGATTTAAAAGTGCACTTGTGTGTCTGCTTTTTTTATTGGTCAAGTGGTAGATGTTGATATGACATTTAGAATGTAAGCAGAACTCAAAATAGTTTTTAGAAAGAATAATAAATCCCATAAATCTTGTTACAGTACATGTCGAAAGTCAGTGAATGTAAGCTAATTATTTTTTAAAATAAAGACAAGCCAATCTCGTATGTGACTTTGTTCTTTGTGTGACTGAAATGCTTCATCTTTAAAAAAGGGAAGGAGGCCGACAGAAACTCTGAGTTTCCTGACCAGGTTAGGTTCATGGAGTAAGTTACCACGGTTACCTCACTTTCAGAAACAGGCTTGACTTACCCTGCTTTCTCCAGTTTGACAAACCTGCCATTTTGAAACGGAAAACCCAGAGTTTCTCTCATTTCAGGGTTAAAATAGTTTTCACTTAACTTCCTTTCTGAAACGGGCCCCAGGTGTGTTTGATTAGTGAGAGGTTGAAATCGTGTACTGTTGGTGTGCCTTTAGGAAAAGGGTTGGGAAATACTGATTTAAGGTATACAAGCTGCATGACTTAAATACTTTATTATATCAACAATATTTCAAAGAAATTGTAAATAGATGTACAAAAGAAAAACCACAGCCATGGTATAACGTTTCTTAAACAATTTGAGTCCTGCAGTTGAATTGAATTATCTATTTGTTGTTGTTTGTTTTGTTCTGACCGGTTTTGAAAATGGAAAAAAATAAAATGTATATATAAAAAATCTACACTTTTATTTCAACTTTTTTAGAATCACATTTAGCATTGAATTAATACGTTTTTTTTATTGATCTAAGAATTTAAATAATAAGAGCAGCCATGTACATCAAAAAGGTGAAGTGCAATCATTTTATTTTTCAAATGTACATTTTGTAAGAATAAATATAAAAATATAAAATTGTAAAATTTTAAACTTACATGGAAGTGTATTTTTGCTATACCATTAGCTGTACCAGTTATTGCAATGGACTAAATAAAATAGTTAGGTGAGATTAAATTGTTGGCGTCATGGTGGTGCAGTGGATAGCACAATCGCCTCACAGCAAGAAGGCCGCTGGTTCAAGCCCCGGCTGGGTCAGTTGGCATTTCTGTGTGGAGTTTGCATGTTCTCCCTGTGTTGGCGTGAGTTTCCTCCGGGTGCTCAGGTTTCCCCCACAGTCCAAAGAAATGCGGTACAGGTGAACTGAATAAACTAAACTGGCCGTAGTATATGTGTGTGAGTGTGTTTGGGTTTTACCAGTGTTGGGTTGTGGCTGGAAGGGCATCCGCTGCGTAGTTGGTGGTTCATTCCGCTGTGGCGACCCCTGATTAATAAAGGGACTGAGCCAGAAAGAAAATGAATGAATGTTCTAATGTTAGATTACGATGTAATTTTCAACCCATTTTTGTACATAATGTGTAAAATATGGAGGAGAAATGAAATGAAGAATCAAATGATCAATTTATGATGTTCAGGTAAAGCGAGTTTGTCTGTAAACACAGCGCCCCCTCTGTTCAAAACTGCGATTCGTTCAATATTTCTAACGGTTTGAATCGTGACATAGTTGAAACGATTTTCAACTGGTGAATCGTTACATCCCTATGATTTGGTGTAGTTGTCAAAAATTGTGGGAGAACAGAACTGTGATGTCTATTTTATTTCAGAATATCTAAATGTAATTAGCTTCAACAGTTATTTTTAATGTTCAAAAATAATTGAGTAGTACTTCAAATTTGTTGAATGTTCATTTTCTACTCAAGCTGTGAATCTCTTTTCTATCTCTCTCTGTGTTTTGTTTTCTATTGCAGTGCTTTAGTTTAGTCTGCTGTGCTGTTCCGCCAACATTTTTCCCTTTTTTTTTACCTCTTTCACCCTAATGTACTTGTGTGCATTCTGTGACTCCTCTTGTGCTCGTGCCCTGGGCTGAGTTGTGTAATGTTTCCTATAGGGCATGTTACAGCCCACATGGAGCCCTGTCTCACTACAGCTCTTAAGGTTAATTCATTGCAGACAGGAGACCCTCAGCCATACTGGGACAAAGACTGAGGCCATGCTAATGCGACCTCCACTCACTGCCACTTTCCACATGCCCTTTCCTTTAATGCTTTTCTCTCTTGTGCCAAGTCACATTTTTAGCCCTGGGGTTATTCACTGTTTAGTGCATCATGTACATCAGTTAAACAGCTTCAGCACTGAGTCAGTGGCGCATTTACATAGGGAATTTACCTATTGTTACTGCATTATTAAGTATTAGCCATCTAATATTAGTCAAATGTTACAAGATTTAAGAATAGAATATTATACATGTATTAATATTACGTATTTGATGATCTGTTTTTGTAGGATGAAACTGGTGCTTATGTGATCGACCGAGACCCCACTTATTTTGGTCCCATACTCAACTATCTGCGACATGGAAAGCTGGTTTATAACAAGGAGCTGGCAGAAGAAGGTCTGTTTTCTTTCAGAACTGTTGTCAGTCTGCGCATTTTTAAATGGATATATTTTTATGTTGTTCTGTTTAATATATATCGTGCAGCCCTAATTTATCAGTATATTTCAAAATATTTTGTTAAGTTACATTTATTGTAATTGAGTTTTCTTTTGTCAGTTTTATTAATGCTTCTATCTAGTTTTATGAATTGTATTTGAATTCAAGTATGTATAATTAACCTAACTTGATAACCTAGTTAGACCTTTGAATTTCTCTTTACGCTAAATACTAGTATCTTACAAAATATCGTTTTTTTCATATTCATTTAATAGTTTTAGGGTCAGATTAACTGAACAGCAAATCGGCACCAGAGCACAATTTCATACAAGCACCGATGAAGGTGGAAAGTTTTGTGAGTGATTGTGCTGGCAGTGCAACACAGTAACACAGTGAATTTAATCCTTAAATATCAGGATGCTTTGTTGTTTATGAAATCAAACAAATCAAAAATTTGACATCCCGCTGCTTTGTTTACTGCGGTAATCAGGGAAACGCTGTTATTCCTGCTGTTGTAAAGGTGCATTAACACTTTTATTCAGTATATAAATATAGTTTTAGTTTAGGATTCGTTTCTTGCAATCAGTATTTAGTAAATATACTGCAAGTTAAAATGTGGGCAATGTTACTGGTTAAAACCTGAAGTGGTCAGATACTAAAGAGCAATTGATTGGTCAAGATTTGATGAGAAACTGATATATGAGATTACATGGAAAAAAACGTTGATAGATTTAAGTGAAAATGACAAACCACAAGCGTTGAACGTTTGTATCAGTTTTATATTTTCTAAATGCAAATTTTGTCAATTTAGTAGCACACTAGCTATTAGAGCCTTAAAACTAACTAAACGTCTAAAAAAAAAAAATTATTTCAATTTCGTTGGAGAGTCTCAGTGACGGTGGAAATACTCTAGCCTATATAATGTTAATAATAATGACAATTGTCTGATTTTTAACCATGAAAAACTTTATATGTAGTTAATGTCAAACTGCAAGCTTATGTGTATAACATAACAATTTAAATTCAGAATGTCATCACCGTCCCGTGCAGGCAGCAAGGGAGCTCTAGACCACAATCTCAGAAGAAGTAAGCTTTAAAATAACATTAAATAGAAACAAAGAAGAAATATTTATCCACATCTTTTTTGCCTTTTTTCTGCAAATCAACGCACAGACTGTTTGATTTGGCAAATCGTCACCTTGGATTTATAAGGTTCTATCTGCATTCTAAATGATTTTGAGCTTCAAAGTTTTTGCATTTCATATAGCAAACAATATGCATGTAACAGTTCTCTTTCATACATGAACATGTCAGAGACTCTAAATCTACTCTAAATGGAAATGATCAAAATTCTCTTAAATTTGCAAGTTGGGGTAAAACAAACAGGCAAAGGCAGATAGAGCCTTCTAATTCTAAAAAGTCATTTTCTGCTTGGACTTATAAGGTTCTATCTGATCATTAATTCAAGCATTATCTTTTAAGAAATGCAATCAGTCTGCTTATTAATTCAATAAAAAAAATTAATTGGTGTTGTAACAATATGTTGATGTTTAAGAGTAAAATTAGTTTTCTATAAAACTTATTTAATGTTTTATGATGAATATTTTTTCTTGTTCAAATTGATCATACAAGGTTGTGCTAAATATTTTGTCCAGTGCAGATGTTAATTTCATGTAATTAATATTGTAAAATTTGTTTAATTGTATGCTTTATTTGAAATATTGAATTATATTTACTGAATTATATACACCGTGAATTAAATTAAGTATTTGCCCTTCAAGGCTTAATGTCATATTTAAGAGTTTACTAAACACTGCAAAATGTTTTACAGATTAAATTTACACACAAAAAAATTCACATTTAATATTTTACATTTGTTTTATAATAATATAGAATGTTTTGCAACAATGTAAAATTGAACATTTCATCTTAATGTCAGAAATGCTTCAGGTATTTTTTTTCTTCTTAATTTCTTAATTTTGTGTGGTGCGGCATTATTCGGTGAACTCTGATTTTGTGTTTCATTCTGGTCTTTCCTGCTGTCAATGGAGCAATCCCATGGAATGACACAGAAAGCTAATCCTTATTTGGTCCTCATGCGTGCATTTGAAATGCTGATTGGCTCACAGAAAGAACCTTATAGAGCCAAGCTCAAGTTTGATTTTGTAGATCAAACCTTTTTTTTTATTTTTATAAAAAGCCTTAAAATGTAAACGGCTTATAAAAAACACCACATAATGTAAATAAGTTGTCATTTAAGAAGAATATGAATGTGAATAAGAAAATTTAATGTGAATAACTCATGTAGTTTTAGTGTCTTGCATTGACTTCAGTTTGCAGCATTATTTAGTTGAAACGACACATAACTGTAATAAAATCTACATTTTATTTAAGAGTGTGCCTGTGACTTTAGGTGTGCTGGAGGAGGCAGAATTCTACAACATCACACCGCTGATTAAATTGATCAAAGAGAAGATTCTTGAACGCGACTCAAAGGCCACGCAGGTATGGGCAAACGTTTATCGTGCATTTGCTTCCTTCTATCTGTTACTTATTTCCAGTTCTATATTTCAGTTCATCTCTTATTCTACTGTACATTTGTGACTATATTTGTGTGCTTATGCAACAGCCACCAGTCCTCCACCCACTCCCGCTCTTTTATTTTTTTATTTTTCCATACTCTCCTATTGGCATCATCCTTTACTTCCCACTGCATTTCTTTCTCACACTCCGTTTTCACCCTGTGTTTCTCATACAGCAGGTACCGCCGAAACATGTGTATCGGGTGTTGCAGTGTCAGGAAGAGGAACTGACCCAGATGGTGTCCACCATGTCGGACGGCTGGAAGTTTGAGCAGGTCAGCGTGCGAGCCTGCCGAAAACCCCGCCCCGGACTGCTCTGGACTGTGGGTTGGACTGACACGGAGTTGATTTCCCTTCCCCTGATCCTAATGCTCCCAGTGTCCAATTCTCCCCTCAGATTCAGAGTCCAGTAATGTAGCTTAAGTGTCAAATTAAACATTTGGATTTTGTATTCAAAGGGATTTTAAAAGGTCAGTTGCACCAATTTTTCCTAATAATATTATGCATTTTTTTATGGCAGACTATGGCTAGACGACTACTCAGGAGGTACTGGATTTAAATTTGAATTTACTACTCGACCGTTAGATAAGTACGTTCTATACAGTATGAATGTGAGCAATAAGAATGGAACTCGGACATGCGACATCTGCCATTTTATCATGATCAAGTGACCTACCTGCATCAGTTGCGTCGATTCACTCCCATTTATGAATTCTCTTGCGGTGCATCATGGATGCACGTAGCATGCATCAGATGCACACTTCAGAACCTCGCCAGAAGTAGTAGATCATCAGAGTACTTCTCGCATACAGTTTTTTTTTATTTTATAAATTCAGACGTACTACTCAGCTCACATACTGTTTTTAGCGTACTATATAGTTTGGAAGTATGCGATTTAGGTCACAGCTTATGAATTTGAACATACTACTCGACTCGCATGCATGTTTTTAGATTACTATATAGTATTCGATTTAGGACACCGCTTATGAATTTGAAAATACTACTCTGCTCGCATACATGTTTTTAGTGTACTATATAGTGTGGACGTATTTGATTTAGGACACAGCTTATGAATTTGACTCGGCTTGCATACATGTATTTTGCGCACTATAGTATGGAAGTATGCGATTTGAGCTTTATATGATAGCAGTTTTGTAAATACATAAAAATACTGTACACATTAGAAATGTTAGAAAGTACATATTAAACTTTCTGGGGTTTTTTGCCATAAAAGAGGTCATGGAACTGTAAAAATGTAGGTTTGAATTTGAATTTTCAGGTTTTCTCAAAGCAAAAATAGAATATGTTAAAACCAAACTGCAAAAACAGTGTGTGTGTATATATATATATATATATATATATATATATATATATATATATATATATATATATATATATATATATATATATATATATATATATATATATATATATATATATATATATATATATATATATATATATATAAATATAAATATTGCATATCTGCAGATCTGACTTTTATTATCAGTTTATTTCTCGCAAGTTTTATTCTTCCTAATTCCCCGCAGCATGGTCCCCCCCTCACAATTCTGAGTTATACTGTATCTCTCAATTTGAAGTTTAATGATTGTAACAAAAAGTTCCAATTCTGAGAAAGTCTTGCAAATATTTGTATTGCTTTTATTGGCTTTCTCAATCTGACTTGGTATCTTCTAGTTATGAGTTTCTAGCGTGAGAAAAACTTTGAAGTTTGAAAGCACTAAAGGTATTTTAAAGGACCTAAACAACATTGGTGCAAAAAAGTTAATGTCATATGAAATTATTTATAATGTCATATGGAATAACTGTCCATAAGACTGAAAAACAGAAGACAGTAAATAACAAAAAAAAATTACGCAACTGGAATAGCTACAACAGTTGCGATTGTCGATCTCATATGAAGTTAGAGTTCACGACAAATTTTGTCACTGTTTTAGAGCACACTAGCTTATAGAAACACACAACACTCTTACTAACATCTAACTTTTTCAATATCATGGGACCTTTAAAAACACTGTTGGTTGATGAGTTTAGTTTGTCAAATCTACTTTGATTAGGCCAATTTGGCGTATCTCTAAACAGCACAATGAAGAATGTTTTTGGTGCAACTGATTAGGCATTTGATCCACGTTAATGTTTTCCTTCATGGTCCTCACCCCTATCCTCAGATCTCAATTACCTATCATGATGAAAGGCCTTCTCTTTCTTTTTCTTTTTCTTTGGTTTCTTGCATTTCAAGATGGTGAACATAGGCTCATCTTACAGCTACGGAACCGAGGACCAGGCTGAATTTCTCTGTGTGGTGTCAAAAGAGCTGCACACCTCGGCTGGAGGTTTGGGGACCGAGCAGAGCCACAAAACTAAGGTTGGAGCACATTCACTGTAACCACAGCTGCCAGTGCCACAAAAACATGCACACTTCTCATCTCATTCCACATCAGCAGCTTTAAGATCATTTCTACTACACAAATTCATGATTTGTTCAATTTTTTTTGCTATGCCATCATCTGTCGTGCTGGTTTCTGTTCATCCTGTTGTCCATTCATAAAACGACAAGACGTCGGACACACAGGAGGAGGATGGAGCGAGGGAGGAAGAGGAGGTGGAGGAGGAGGAGCGGGAAGAGGGAGAGAGAAATTCAACCCCCAATGAGTGGATTAGAGATTAGCAGAAACTTGAGTCAAAGGAATTGGTGAGGATATGCTGTTGTGTTGGTTGTGTTAGAGGTTTAGATCCACAAAACTCTACTAAGCAGAGAGTGTTGGTAAATTGCATCTCAGTGCACTACATTAGAGATAAACAAAGAAATGATACTACATGCATATTCCATTGTTTGGCTAATAAAATGCTCTTCAGATTTACATTTTTTCAAGAAGGACTTGTCTGGATAGTTTTACTCTTCTTTTATGAGGACAATTTGCAATGAAATGCAATAACCTTCATCTCCTGGCAATTTTCCTTTTTAAAGGGATATTTCACTTGTTCCAAACCTTTATGAGTTTCTTTCTTTTCTTGAACACTAAAGAAAATATCTTAAAGAAAGCTGGACACCCATAACCATTGACTTCCATGGTATTTGTTTTTTCTACTATGGAAGTCAGTGATTACTGGTTTTTAGCTTTCTTTAATATAACTTCTTTTGTGTTCAACAGCAGAAAGAGTTCATAAAGGATTATAACCCCTTGAGCATGAGTAAATAGGGATTAAATATTCATTTTTAGGTGAACTATCCCTTTATGTAGTTATTTTATATGTAAACAATGATCAAGTAAGTATACAAACGGTTTCTTGGTACTGAGCTTTGAATATCAATTTGAATAGATGTCATTTTAAAATGGGGTTTTTAGCAAAGGTCACAAGACCAGAAATGGTGACCGAATGACTCAACCGAATGACTGTTCAATATTTAGCACAGCGTCTGTTCCATAAATTGCCCATGAGTCACTGCCATTCCCGCTCATATCCACATCTTCAGCAAAAACGATCTGTCATAATTACATGGAGCACACCAGGAGGCTTATTTCACACGCGGTCATTATCTGAAATCATTAGTGGTTTTGTGTTAATACTACCGTTCAAAAGTTTGGGGTCATGAGCTTTTTTAAAAATGTTTTTATTTTTATTTTGTATGTGTCACTCATCAGGTTTGCATTTGGTCCAATCCCAATTCTACCCCACTAGCCCTTCCCCTTACCCCTCGTTTTGCGCATTCACGTGAAGGGGTAGGAGTGTCCCAGTTCTATTTAGCTTGAAAGCGTAGGGCTAAGGGAGGGTCTAGATAGCTCTTGAAACTGACATTTTTCAGGACTACACTCAAAACCAAGGGGTACGAAAATTTCCCAGAATACACCATCTACAACAACAGGAAGTCAGGAGATGCACAAATGAATTTTTTTTGGCATTATTAAGAGTTTTAAAAACAAACAAGCATATGTTTTAATATATTCATAATGGTGTTCGTGTTAAAAAAACAGCTAAATTTCGCTACTTATAATCTATAATAATAACTCCTGTATAGTAGTCCCACAACATACTTTCACATCTGACACTTGATGACACTCGAATACCCTGTGAGAAAACTCTAGTGGCTGGGAATGAGCTTTTTACAGTGTCTGGCATAACATTAAGTTTGTTTTCGTGTGTTTAGATGGCCATGGTGTAAATGCACAGTACAGCTACGGTCTTATTTCTGCATTATATCGTTATGATAACAGAATATTGTTGCCTTCAGTGATTTCCTGAAGATAAATACCAAAAAGTAATGCATCTGGAAAAACTACAGCAGTTGCCATCATCAATCTCATATGAAGTAAGGGATCGCGATGACATATGATGATGTGTGCAGGTGTTGTAGTGGTGTCTCATTTCTTAGGGGTAAAATTGGAAGCCCTTCCCCTTCACTCTCTGTTTCAAGGGCCAAGGGGAAGAGATACAACATTAGAATTGGAATTGGGCCTTAATCATAGCGGTAATTTTTAATTCATTTAAAATAACAGTATATATTTTAATGTAATTAATTCTTGTCATGAATTGTTTTCATTGTATTCATCATTATTCTGTTTATCAGTATCACACGAAAAGTAAAGTAAAAAAAGTCAAATAACAGATGGCTAAATGTGGGTGAAATAATGCTTCATGTGCACCATTATCATTGTAAGTTTACAATCTTTATTTTGCTAGCGCACATTGCTATTTTTTAGGCAAACAGTTAATTTGTTCAGGTTAATTAACAGAAATTTTGTTTTGGTAATCTTTAAAGTCCGACAATTTACTGACACGTTTGTAGTAGTGGTCCTTCTTTGCTGACGTCAATTTGTCAGCTTCAGTCACAATATTCTTAACCACATTCTTAAGCCTCTCGAACCGTTAGTTTGCTATGAGCAAATGATTAGCAAAAGAAAGCTCTTCCCCTTACTCTATATTCCATTTTCAGGTTTATGCACACTGACTTTTAATTTTCAGTCAGCCAGCCCAGTGATCTTCACTGCCTGTTAGATACACAATATAAAGTGAGTCTCAGACCGGACAAGAAGTACTGGATTAAATTCCATTTTCTTCTGCCATGTCTTTTAATATGGAAATTTATTTTACCCCAGTATTTTCAATGGAGTTTCCGCGCTAGCCTGCTGATCCTGACGACACTAGCGTAAATCAAAATAAAAATTGATGGGATTTATTATTTTTGCTATGAAAAAAAAAGTAATGAATATAAAAATGGTTACATTTAGAAGTGTCTCATGTTAAAAAAACAAAAAACTACTGACCTCAACCTTTTGAACAGAACTGCATTTCTGTGACACTAATATCTTTTTCAACTCTTTTTTTTTTCAGCTGTTCCAGATCCATGGGTCCCGGATGTAGAATACAAAGAACTTTATTTTTCTAGATAACCATTTTCACATGTGCTCATGATGCTGTTTTTATAGCCATACCTTTTTTAGATCTGGTGACTTTAACGGGTAAAACAAGACCTTCACAACCAGCAGCAAAAAAATTCAATTAAAAAATTCAATAAAAGGCACCTAAGATATTAGGAAAAGACACAGTTATGTAGAAAGTTAGCAACTTAGTACATGACCTGTTACCAAAGAGTGCAACCTAGTTATTTATGGGAGATTCAAGTTAAAATCATGCATATAAACAACTTGGGATTGGTCAGAAATAGAATTTGTAATTAATAATATAAAGACTGTGGATATGAGACTGCATTTACTGTTTAAGTTTTACACATTTACTGTGGTAGATGCGCAGACCATGTCCTGTTCATCTAGCATCAGCTCTGGGTAAAGTGCCAGCAGCTCCAGGCTGGCAGACCACCAGCGGTCCACTTTACCCCATTTACAATCTGTGGCAGTTCATTTCGATAGTGCTTGGCGCCGGCTAGAAGGTCATGATTTCATTGGAGGTCGCTGGGATATAATAGGGCTCCTGAACGTTTTGGTTATGTTTGTATGCTATTTGTGGATTTTGAATAGGTCCAGTTTACTTATAATGAAGTTATTTTATTTTCAGCTAACATGCTTATACTGTCACTTCTGTGGAAGAGATAGTTCATCCAAAAATGAAGATTTAATCACCATTTGCTCTCACTCTAGTTGTTACAAATCTTTGATTTTTATTTTTTTTTTTTGCTGTTGAACACAAAAAAAGATGTTTAGAAAAATGTTGGAAACTGGATTCCATCCAAAGATACGATGAGATTTATGTGCAAACCTGGAAAATCACATAAAACATTTGCGAATAAAGTCAAAGAGAAAAAAATCATCACTTCCTGATAAACTGATAAAGAGACAAAGGGAATTTTCTTGGTTGGGAAAAGCCACCGTGAGCATTTTTTCTTATACAGTTAAAGTCAGAATTATCAGCCCCCTGTTTTTTTTTCTCCAATTTCTGATTAACGGAGAGACTATTTTTTTAAGCACATTTTTTTTGTGCAAATTCTTTATCTTTGCCATGATGGCAGTATATATATATATATATATATGTATATGTGTGTATATATATATATTATATTATATTTTACTATTTATTTTTCAAGACACTAGTATTCAGCTTAAAGTGACATTTAAAGGCTTAACTAGGTAAATTAGGTTAACTAGGCAGGTTAGGGTAAATTAGGCAATTAAACTATCATTGTATAATGATTGTTTGTTCTGTGGACAATTGAAAAAAAAATTAGCTTAAAGGGGGTAATAATATTGACCTTAAAATGGTTTTTAAAGAATTAAAAAGCCATTAACTTTCTCCAGAAGAAACACTATTTTCAGGCATACTGTGAAAATTGAAAATTTCCTTGTTCTCTTACACGTCATTTGGGAAATAATTAAAATAGAAAACATTTTTTTAAATTAATTAATAATTCTGACTTCAACTGTTTATCAAATTACTCGAGGCTCAGAAGATGAAGACAAAACACAATGAATGTGCAAAGGCTTTTAGAGCTGCAATACCACTCTGTAGGAGTGCAGATTCTCAAGACGCTTCTGGTAGGTAATAATAACAAACCACTTTGATGGGTCTTTGGGTAAGGCACTTTAGAATGACCAAAACAACGTTTCTGATGTTTTACAGCGATCAGTCTGCTAGTTTGTCCAATAATGACACCCTTAATTTTTATCACGATTTCTTAAAAAAAACAAAATGTTTTTAAATGCCATGACTTTTTGCATACTGGAATTTATCCGCAAATGTGTTTCTATTGTAGTTTATGCATATTTTTTCTTATCAGATAAAATGTATCCTACTCCGTTGTGCGCATATGTTGTTTTAATGCTCATTCTCAGAATTTTTGCTCATCTTGCTGTTTCCATTAGGCATTTGCGATATTCCTAAATGCGCATAACAATATGTGGATAGAAACATAGCTAGTGGCATCCAGTATATGAAAAAATACAATCAGACGTCAGTGGCTACTGGTTTCCAACATTCTTCAAAATATCTTCTTTTGTGTTCACCATAAAGAAACTCAAACAGATTTGAAAAGTAAGGGGTGAATTGTTTATTTTTGCGTGTACTATCCTGTGAAGGTTGCATTTCTTTTGAAGGAAGCTCCATTCACACTACCAGTGACTTTGTAGCTGCTTTTCTCCCTGGGTGGCGATTGAAGTCTCTAATGGGCATTCCCACCTTGAGGTTACTTTAGGTAATGTTTATGAATGATATTTACAGACCGCTAATGAGTTTTCTTGCAGCTGAAAATAAACACTGGTTGGAAAACAGTAAATATAAACGGAATCAGTACATAAAATGCTTAATTGCAAAGATGTAGGTCTACAGGATGGAGAATACTAAGAATATATCTAAGAGAGGATCACGTGAGCTCTACTGATGCTCCCACTGGCTGTTTAAAGGCACTCTTTATTTGCACCAATAATCGCTTGTGTTCGCGTAACCTGTGATTGACCAAAGTCACAATCTCGCCATTGAAATGAATGGTTTCTTGTTGCTGGTAGTGTGAATGGAGTTTAAGGCAATCGGAATTGTTCAAATCAACATGCCTCAATTCTTCAACTCAATCAAGCACCTTTAGCTCAATTTAGCCTAGAGCTGTGTAAAATTGTGATTTGTATGTGCTGTGGGCTGATTTACATGCCTAAGCTTATTTCTTAAATATGTTGTAGTTTTGCACAAATTTGCATCAATACTGTGCCCCTAAAAACACATTTATGTTCACTTCTGCCACAGTTAGCATGACTGTCATTGGATTTAATCACAAAAAGCAAACCAAGTAGAGTTTGTCAATTAAATGTAATAATGAGAACTGATTAACGAGGGAATTTCTATTCACTGCAATGATAAGTTTGTTTTTAAATGTGACTCAGGTGTTCATGGTGACTTTTTGGGGCCACTGTATATTTTGGATAGGCAAAATGTTTCAGTCTTAATTCAATAACCGAATTATTAGTCAAATTTGAGTTGAAATGATCTTTTTGTACACAGTATCACGTTTAATCTGATTCTAATGCATTTATACTGAGGAAAGAGGCATTTGCAGCACAATTTTGTTGTTCAGTAAGTTACTGGGTTGATCGACTCTGCTACTGTCTTTAAGAACTGTAGGCATAAAAACTAGACTGAGAATAGTCAAATGCATGAAACGAATATCATTTTCTCCATTAACAAATGTGTGTGTGTGTGTGTGTGTGTGTGTGTGTACATGATAGTAGAAGCAGCAGAAGTTTTTTGATACATATCTTATTGGTGTCAGTGCAGTACAGTAGTCTCTTTAAGCTTTGTACTGGGTGTGTTGAACAAATTTTACTATTGCTTTAGATTTCAGAAATGTGTTTTGCTTCTCAAGTTGTATATTTTATGTGTTCATTCTTAAGGCCTTGGATTTTTTTGATCATACTGTGCCATATATGTGTGTTTTTATTTACTAAATGTCAGATTACCTTGTCAGGGCACAGGTCATCTTTAGGTTTTTTATACTGTATAAAGTATTTTCTTCTTTCTTTCTTTGTTTTTGGTTTGTGTGACAATTTTCTTCATTATTTCTAAGCGGCTTGTATGCCATGTTTCCACTTTGAGCTTTTACATATTTATTAACTGAAAAGGAATATGTTGTTTCGTTTTTTCATGGTGTCGAATTTTGTTATTTATTCAGTTTTTTCTTTATATATGTACTTATTTGTAAACTATAATTACATCGTTTTTTTTAGATTTGCATTGAACGCACAGTAAGCCTGTTGAAACACTCCTCAAGTTCAGTAATTGTCCTTTTAACTAAAGGGGATTTGTTTTAATCTGGCACAGACCCTTAGTAGTTTATGTACACCAAAGAAAACTGGATTAATGTTTGATTATTTAGTCAGGAAAATATATTTAGCAACGAAAACAATCATGAAGTCGATGTTCAAGCAAGCATTATTGTGTAAATAGTAACCAAAATAATTGAAATAAAGTTGTTTCTTTTTAAAAAAATATTTCATGTGTAAAGCATTTATTATTTCATTGAAAACATACTGTTATACACTTATGCTACACGGACAGTCACAGAGTATACTAGCAGCAGATGCACTGCAGTTGTTGTCCACAGTTTTATATAACTGAATGGTAATGCATCTGTAATTAAAGCTTAGCTTACTGGTTTGCCTGATTAGTTTATAAAGCACAACTAGTCGAAATAAATATCGAACTGAAGTTCTATATAAGACTTGATGAAACTAATAATGTTGGCTATCCGAAGACATTAGTATAAATGCCTTTTAAAAAATATAAATCCATTTATACAGTATTTACATGCAGCTGGGATTTGAATTGAAATCCAAATGCAGATGTGTCAGTGTGTTGTTCAGGTCTGTTTTACAGGTATGTGCTGAGAAAGTCACCGGTGGCCAGGTGAAGATACTCTGGCTGATCTGTGGTCTCCATTTCCACTCCGACCATGAACTTCCTGTGACGTGCTGACAGAGTCTTCCTCCTCCACAGGCCAGACGGACGCTTCTGCAGACACGTCTTTATCATTTCAGACAGGTCCTGCTGCAGATTCTGGAAGTTTTCCCTGTCAGAGAATTCAGGTTGTTGAAAACATTTTACAGACTAGTTATGAGGAATAATAAGAATGACAAGAAATTGGAAAACTCACGCTGTTGGAGGTGTTGGCAGGTTATAGTTTTCTCCTGTTACTCCTGTAAGCCAGTAAGTCATCTCTTTTCCTTTGCCCTGTAGTATATATGAGAACTGGTCATTTTAACAAACATTGTTTTTATTAATTCAAATAACGCTGAATACAATAAAACATACAAAAGCAAAATTAAATTAGAACTTAAAAATGTAAAGCAAAATAAAGGTAGACAAACAATAGAATTACTAAAGCTTAATAATAACTAATTATTAACATACATTTTTTAGGTGCCTTTCATGATAATTAAGATCAACTTGCAAGTAATCTTTAAAGAAACACTCCACTTTTTTGGAAATAGGCTTATTTAACAACTTCCAGAGAGCTGAACAGTTGAGTTTTACCATTTTTGAATCCATTCAGATGAACTCCAGGTTTGGCTGGAGCACTTTTAGCTTAGATTAGCATAGGTCATTGAATCAGATTAGACCATTAGCATCTCCTCAAAAAATTCACAAAATTATTTTTTGATAATTTGGCCATTTAAAGATTGATTCTTCCTTAGTTACATCATGTACTAAAACACAGAAAATTAATAGTTGGTATTTTCTAGGTTGTTATGTCTAATAACTATACTCACATTTTGGCGTTATAAAGAAACGTTGCTGCTGTTTCATGCAGCAGGCGCAATGATAAAATAAGAGGCAGTATAGCTAAAGACCCTCGTCCCTGTACTGAGCAAAATAATACATAGCTGGATCATAGAAAATGAGGATTTAAGAATGTGTGCAGGAGTATACATCTAAAGAACATCAGACCGTGAGAAGCAAATATTGGATGCTTTATAACATTTGACTGGGAGCCAGAGCAGATTGTAAAATAGAGGAGACTAAAAAGTAAAAAATTACAATAATCCACACATGTGGATTAGGGAAATTAGTAATTAGGGAATGTACAAAAATAGCAGTGGTGTTTGTTGTTACAGAAGGACAGAGACGGTTTATATTTCGAAAGTGAAAGTAGGCAGATCAGTGTTATTAATGTGATTTTTAAAAGATAGCGTTGCGTTTAACCTGCAATGAAGGAGAGTCTGCTTATCAATAAACAGAGAAATACTAGATTTCATATGAGAGGGATTTCAGTTTGACACCGTTGCGTTTCAAAAAAATGTGATAACCAGGTATTTATTTCTGCCAGAAAATTTTACAGAGAATATGAAGAAAAGACAGAATTAGGAAAAGAGGACGTAAAAAGCGAGGGACCAAAACAGAGCCTTGGGGAACACCTGCATCAACTTTGATAATTCTGATTTTTCAAAATTATTATTATTTTTTTTTTAATTCAGTTAAATAAAAATTCAGGTTAACGATAATATTAAAATAATGATAGTCAATCACAGACCTTTAGGAAAGTTTCTCCTCTTTCTTCATACTCAAACTTGCAGTCTGTGCGCTGGAGAATGTTGATAGTTGACTGACTCACATGAATTCGTAGCGCTGCAATGAGGAGAACAACGAAGAATAAAAAATATACAAAGACTGATGCCTAATTAAGTAAGCTAGCAAATGGATTTACAGTATCTACTGACAATAATTTTTTTTTGATCATTTACTAAATATTATTAACTGAATTTTCTGCATTATATTACTGCACTTCAGTCTTTGGTATCACACAATTGTTATAATATGCTGATTCTGTACTTTAATATTCAAAATGGTTGAGCAGTTACATAGTAAAAACTTTTTTACTCACGTAGACCAGTAGACTCCATACGAGATGCTGTATTGACGGTGTCTCCAAACAGGCAGTATCGGGGCATCTTAATTCCCACAACACCAGCAGCACAGGGTCCTGCACACATGCAACATTAATAATAATATATAACATAACATTAATATTAACATGTAATATTAATATATAACACAGAAGATATACATGAATATATAAAGCTGTGTTTTAAATTTCTTTCAAAAATAAAATTTACACTCGGCAAGAACATCTTATAGTAATATAGTAGCATATACTTTCATGTTTTTGTAAAGTTTCACCTAAAGACAACATTGCCAAAAACATCACTGTTCACATGTGCAGACGTGTTATTTACTTCATAAACAAACACTAGATGGCATAGTCTGAACACGTAATTAGGTAAAAACTTCAATCCTTTTTTAATAGTGTTTTTAAGCCAACAAAAATTGGTAAATGCACCTTTTTAATGGGTCATGACAGATTTTTTGGCTACACTTTATCTTAAGGTGTCTGTTACGGTGTAACAATTAGTTTAAATACTGAGTAAACTGAATCAACTACATGTGCTTACTGTATAGTTAGGGTTGAGATAAGGGTTTTGTTTGCACGTAATTATGGTTAATTAATTGTGATCACTATAGTAAGTGCATGGAACATGTGTAATGACACCAAAGTGTTTCCTATTTTTTTATATAAATATATGATGGTTCACTTATGTTTTAATATTTTCAACACAGCACCAACACTTCCTTGCTTTTGCACAGTGCTGTATTGTGGTTAGTGTTCAACACTGTCCAAACTAAAGCTTCATTCATAGACAAAGCATCATAAAATGATTAACTTTTATATATTGAATGCAATTGCTGTCAGGTGAGTTGAATAACAGTTAGTGGAGCTTATTATCTGGAGGCAGAGTCTATCTACCATTTTGACATCACATGCCATTATTGGCAAACCATCATTTTACAGCTTTTAATAATACTAACATAATATGTGAGTAATTATACTTCAAACATTATAGAGACTGATTAAAAGCTGCTCATTTTGTTTAGATAATTCAGAGACATTGGAATACCTTTTTAATCATGTTACCATTCAAAGAAGTTTAGGTGAGACTTATCTTTGAATATCCAAGAAAAAAATAGTTATAGTTGGTATGTTTTAATATATTTTGAACCAAAAAGAATATCTGTGGAATTATCTTTTGATTTTATTTGGCAAATTTTCATATATTCATAAAAGTAGAATAATAGAATAATTTTAGAACAGTAGAATAATTCTACACCCTGTTTTAAAGAATTTACGTGTGTTTTCATTTGTGTATTGTTGTGTACAGTTCTCATCAATGTATTCATAGTAAAAAAAAATACAATCATAGCTGCAAAAGATTTAAGATTGTTAACTAGTGAACATGATTTCTAGGCTATATAATATATGTAGTCTCTGATATACTGACGTTGTAGTTATATTCTTTTAGTTGCAAAATAGTTTTCCATACGATATCTGAAATGTAAATTATAAACTTGCATTTAATTGATTTTTTTTGGGGTTATCTTGTTAGAAGTGTATGTTTGTTGTGGTTGTTTCTAATAAAAATGACAACTTAATTATTACAACTTAATTAAATGAAGGCTTTGTTGATAACGAGGAGGATATTTTATTAATTTAAACATGCAGGATGTTTTAATGGAACAAAAACCCACTTACAATGGGGAAAATAAGCTTTGAACACGTCATGTTTTTTTCCTGGGAATAATGTTTCTAAAGGAGCTGTTGACATGAAATTGAACCAGATTTTGGAAAGAAGCCAAACAATACAAACAAAAAAAAAATCTGAAAAATGAGTTGTGTGTAATAACAATGAAATGATACATGGAGAATATACTAAACTACTGAAATGTATTTAATACTTTTTCTAAAGTTTTTTTTGGTGATGGCAGCTTAAAGACACCTCTCATATGGAGAATGAAGTCACATGAATTGCTCAGGTGAGAGTTTTTCAGAGACTTCGACAGAGTGTAAAAATCTTGATGGTTCTGTGGGTTTCGTCTATCCAAACTGATCTTTATTTTGTATTTAATATTGGATTTAAATCAGGTGATTGGCTGGGCCATTCTGCAGCTTGATTTTCTTTCTCTGAAAGCATTTGAGAGTTTCCTTGGATCATTGTCTTGCTGAAATGTCCACTCTGGTTTCATCTTCTTAATCCTGGTAATGTAGATGTTGAACTGAAGCAGCGAATATTAATTTACAATGACTAAGGGCAGAGGGTTGCTAATAAACTACTGAGAGATTTCAGGTGCTGTCTGGGCTTTCACTGCCTTTTTACACCTCCCTTTCTTCATTTGTTCAATACTTTTTCCTGTGTCATTTCATTTTATTATGCATGACTTAATTTGAAAACTAATTCGATTTGTTACCTTTGCATTTATAGATTTCTTTGGTTTTTACAAACATCAGTGGAAAATTTGAAGTCAATGGCACCTTTAGAAATGTGTTTTCTGAGAAAAATGATGATTGTTCAATACTTATTTTCCCCAGTGTATTTATATAAAAAAACTTTGATTTCTCATGTAATGAGCACTTTAATTATCCAATCAGCCAATCACATTAGGAATGCCGACACGATCAAGATGATCTGTCGAAACTAAGCATCAGAATGGAGAAATAAATTGTTTAAAGTGGATGCAGTTTTTGACAACCCTTCTCTCTATCCCTTTATTTTAAACATGCATTTTTTTGCAGCTGTGCCTTTAATAAATGTCCTCTGCTATGTTTGAGTGTCGTACAAAAAATAACTGTTACCTGAATGCACACCGATACGGATCCACACAGGGATGCCAGGAAGATGGCTCAACTGTATTGTGCCCATAAAGGCCAAGATGTCCAGCGCCATGAGGCAAATATCCTTAGCATGCCTGTTCCCGTTGCGTCGAGGAAGACCAGATACCACCATGTACGCATCCCCAATCGTCTCTACCTGAAATAAACACACAGGGTCACCTGGAATGACGGGAAAATGAATTGAGAGCCACTGATCATTCGTGCAAAATACCTTATAGACGTCATGATTGTCAAGGATACTGTCGAAGTTTTTGTAGATGTCATTGAGCATGTCCACCACCTCCATGGGTGTGCTGAAGTGGCACAATGTGGTGAAGCCCACAATGTCACTGAAGTAGATGGTGACCTCATCAAAGAGCTCAGGCTCCACTTTCCCCGTTTCCTTCAGAGAGCGAACAACAGGCCTGCAGCACATCCATAATAATAATTTAATAAGTTAAATAATAATAATCTAATTACTTGATAATAGTAATTAAGGATATTTATAGTCTGTGTACTTAATGATATTCAGGCTTAATAAGTGGATTGGTATATCTGGTACGGTGTTTAACTGGTCTCACTGACCACTCACAGTTTGTCAGTTAGGGTGGTCATGGATCTCAGACTGTCCCACTGTGCCAGGGTGTCCCCCAAGGATCTGTCCTTGGCCCACTCCTATTTAGTATCTACATGTTGCAGCTTGGACAGATCATGCATAAATTTGGCCTGGGGTATCACTGCTATGCTGATGACACATAGATTTACATCAATGCTCGCCCTGATCTCACCTCTGCCACGTCAGTTTTATCTGCCTGTTTACTGGACCTTGGGGTGCTTTTTGATGCATAGCTTAGTTTTAATTTGCACTTCAAACCCTTGACTAAAATAGCCTTCTTTCACCTACGTAACATTGCGCAGATTAGACCTTTTTTATCACGGCCTGATGTGGAAAGGCTTATGCATGCCTTTATCACACCACGTCTTGACTTCTGTAACTCACTCTTCAGGGGCCTACCAGCAAGCTCTCTGAGACATTTACTGTACATTCAAAATTCTGCTGCATGGGTTTTAACACATACTTCCTCGCGTCACCATATTACTCCGGTACTTCAGCAACTTCACTGGCTTCCTGTTAAATCACGTATTGATTTTAAGACTCTAATTTTAACATACAAAGCAGTGCATGGGCTAGGACCTGATTACATTTGTGACCTGGTAACTCTGGCCGCTCCCACCCGCAGTCTTCGTTCTTCATCTGCAATCTTGCTGTATCAGCCACGCTGTAAACTGAAGACTATGGGTGGTCGTACTTTTTCGTACAGTGCGCCTAAGTTATGGAATGACCTACCCACCAGCATCAGGAATGCTGTTTCTCTGGAATGTTCTTAAACTTCTTAAGATTCACCTTTTTACCGTTGCTTTTAACTTTAAATTGATTATTTTTGTTAATTTTATCATCCAATTGTATTAATCGTTCATATTTTATTGTGGTCTTTTTATTTTTTGACTGTTTTTTATTGTTCTGCTTTGTTTGCCTTGTATCTCTGTTAGCGCTTTGGGACTGAGAAAAGCGCATTATAAATTAAATGTATTATTAATATTATTCATATTCTGTGTACTTTTGTCTAAATGAAACTAAACAGAGTATACATAATTTTTCAGATTTTTACAATTACTTTCAAAGAAACATTTATGTTAAATGTGTACACAATTGTGGTGTACAAATGATGGACTTGGTAATGTATGGTCTATATTAAGATGTCAGAAATATGCAATCTATTAAGATTAATTAGGGTCAAAAAATAATAATAAAAATATGTATTTATTGAAATAAATCATTTTACATTTTCGCACAGTTTTGTTGTTGAATATGGGTGATTCTAGAATTGTGGGTACATTTTGCATCTCCAAAAAAACCTTTATATTATTTTTCAAAAACAATTGTTTTGTACAATACCATGAATCATATCAAGCTATCTCTAAAAATAAGGTTGTTATGCATGTTTAGAAACAAATATAAACGTAAAGGAAATCATTATAGCTATTTATACTAACTGCCTCCTAAATTTTACATTCAGCTTCAATCATCATTAAATAATTAAGCGTAATTTTTATTTTTATTGTGTGTTTACTATTTGCCTGAAACATCTATTTTCTGAATTACTTGTCATTTCAGCTAAAAAAAAAAACACATTTGGTGTCTGTCTATGTGTTTTGGGCAACTCTGTTACACTGACTAACATGCTCTTTATAGCATGTGACTTGCTCCAAGTGATTCCTTTGGCAGGAATCTTTGGAAGGCATTAAGGCAGGTCATTTTTTTCTCATTCATTTGTAGAACATGTTTAGAATAGAAGATTAATTTTGTCAACTGTTATTGTGATATTTCAGTGGATAGGAAAAACAGAAATACTAACCAGAATCCAGTGTGTTACACTAAAAAAAAATGACTTTTGCTGCTTGTTCAAACTACTTTGACACAATTCTTCAGGTTTTTGGGGGGACAACTTGTTTTATGCTCAATCCACATAAATTATTATAAATGATGAAGTTAACTTGATCAATTTGGGTTGGGGAACCCAGATTTTTTTTAAACATACTGATATTTGGTAAATCTGTAATTCTGCCTGTGCTGTGTTTTTGTGTGCGTTGTGTTCAGACCCAGGCAGAAGCATGAAGTTTAGACAGTCGGCTCGGTCTCTCTCCGCCTTGTACAGAGCTGTGCGTTCCTCAACCAGCCGCTCCAGATTACGGGAATACATCTGCAGCCGGCGGATCAGATTCTCCATGTAGCTCTCATGCTCCTGGTTGTCCCGACTATTCAAAATCAAACAAAATAATCATTTATTAGAGAGATTACAGGCCTTTTTATTTTGTGTTTATTGGCTATCCCCACTGTAAACATGTAAAAAGTGACCTGACAATCTTCCATAGAGCGATTTCTATCTTCTTGAAGTCTGGTCTTCTGTCTGGGTCCTCGTCCCAACAATTTCTGATCAGCATGCACACCTGAAGAAACATGACACCCAGTACAGCGTCAAGTAAAATCGGATGTATCATTGCTGACCACATTTGTATTAAAGACATAGTTCACCCAAAACTAATAGGTGTGTCATCATTTCCTCACCCTTTACTTGTTCCAAACCTGAATGACTTTCTTTCTTCTCTTGAACATTAAGAAGATATTTTGAAGAAAGCTGAAAACCTGAGACTGTCGACTTCCATAGTTTGTTTTTCCTGGTATGAGAGGCAATAGTTACAGGTTTTTAGCTTTCTTCAAAATATCTACTTGTGTTCAACAGAAGAAATAAATGCATACAAGTTTGGAACCACTTGAGGGTGAGTAAATAGTGAGCAATTTTTTTTATTTTTTAATGAACTGTCCCTTTAAGTACTCATTCATTTTCATTTCAGCTTAGTCCCTTTATTAATCCGGGGTCGCCACAGCAAAATGAACCACCAACTTATCCAGCACGTTTTTACGCAGCGGATGCCCTTCCAGCCGCAACCCATCTCTGGGAAACATCCACACACACATTACGGACAATTTAGCTTACCTAATTCACCTGTACCGTATGTCTTTGGACTGTGGGGGAAACCGGAGCACCCAGAGGAAACCCATGCGAACGCAGGAAGAACATGCAAACTCCACACAGAAAAGCCAACTGACCCAGCCAAGGCTCAAACCAGCAACATTCTTGCTGTGAGGCGACAGCACTACCTTCTGCGCCACTGCGTCGCCTTCCCTTTAAGTATATATATATTTTGTATTTGTACTGTATAACTTTTGAGATGGGCCCCATCGTGATCTGTTGAATATTAATAAATAACTTTGCAACTACAGTTAACTAGCAGTTATCAGAATGTAACAATGTTAAAACTTCCCACTTGAAGGGATAAAGGCAAACATTTAACAAACTATTTTATAAAATAAACACAAAAACAAAAGTAAAGCGGCAGCCCCTCATGGACAACTGCTGCACACACAAACAAAACTGCAGCATAAAATTCTCATCTTCCACTGTCATCCACGGCTTTCATTTCTTCTCCACTCGTCACACAGAGCATTAGTAGACTGTCTATTTAATATCTTTATTTAGATTGTTCCTTTAGATCAGGGGTTACCAACCCTGTTCCTGGAGAGCTACCTTCCTGCAGAATTCAGCTCCAACCCTGATCAAACACACCTGAACCTAATTAATTAGGACCTGAAGCAGCACTTAATAATTACAGATAGCAGATAGGTGCGTTTGGTCAGGGTTGCAAGTGAAATCTGCAGGAAGGTAGCTCTCCAGAAAAAGGGTTGGATTTATATGGAGTCAGATCAGTCTCAAAAATAATATATTTACAAAATCCAATTCGTAAATTTAAAACACAATTTGTAAAATACACAAATCCAATTCATACATTCAAAACATGATTCACAAATACACAAATCCAAGTTTTAAATTCAAAACACGATTAAAAAAATATACAAATCCACTTTGGAAATTCAAAATGCAATTTAAAAATACACAAATCCAATTCATTCATTCAAAACATGATTTGTAAATGAACAAACCTAATTCATATATTCAAAACACAGTTCAGAAATACACAAATCCAGATTGTAAATTTAAAACATGATTCAGAAATACATAAATCCAATCCATTTAGTGAAATTATTTATGATTTGTACTTGTGGCTTCACAAATTGTGTGTTGTATTTATGAATTGTGATTTGAATTTACACATTTTGTAAATGTAAATTGTGCTGTGCATATATGCATTTTATTTTGTAAATGTATTATTTTTGAGACTGATCTGGCTTCATAGATTTGCAGTTACATTTGTAAGATCATATATCGGTTAACATCAGTAAAAGGTTACCTGAAGTGCTTTCAAATGAGCAGCTTTTATTAATAAGTAACATATAATTTCAAGTGAAAAAAGAAAAGAGGGTTGGATATAGAGTAATCACTGCTCCTTTTCAAACTGGCCAATAACATTACTTTTATATCACAGCTCTCCCAGTCAGAGTTGTTAAGCTTTTTGAGGTTCCTTCCCATGTTCATTCATTCATTTTCTTTTTGGCATAGTCCCTTTATTAATCGGTTCGCCACAGCGGAATAAACTGCCAACTTATCCAGCATATGTTTTACACAGCTGATGCCCTTCCAGGCGCAACCCAACACTGAAAAGCACCCATACACACTCTTTCACACACATACACTACAGTCAATTTAGCTTATTCAATTCACCTGTACTGCATGTCTTTGGACTGTAGGGGAAACCGGAGCACCCAGAGGAAACCCACGCAAACCCAAGGAGAACATGCAAACTCCACAAAGAAATGCCAACTGACCCAGCCAGCCGGGGTTCTTGCTGTGAGGCGTGAGGCTGCTTTTAGCACAAGTAACAATTTGCATACGAGTCAAACACATGCATAAATACACACAAACATACCTCTTCTTCGCTTTCACTGGTGCTCTCAAGGTTTAGATCAGGCCTGAAGAACGAGGTTGTACTAGGGTATTGCACTCTGGCCAGTTTCTCTGGTGAAGAAAAGTGGATTAATTAAAGGTCTGTTAACCTAAAAATAAAAATAAATCTAAATTTTGTCAGTGAAAACAACTGGTGAATTTTTTTTTTTGAATATCCTGGTCACTAGTTTCAATATAATGAAAATAAATGAGGACTGGGGCTATCAAGCTCATGTGAGAAAACAAATGACTGCATATATTTTATTTAAGATCATTTATTTTAGATTTTAGATAATAGAACTACTATTTTAAACGTAAACATTGCATGTAGCATAAATAAATCCATCTCTGTCCTGCTGAAAAAAATGGTTGTAATGGATTTATTGGCTAAAATGAAAATTATATTGGTTTTAATTAAAATTCCAGTGATCCTGTTTGGCCTTTAAAGTAAGTTTTTTTATCCTTCTATTGGTGGCATGTTAACGCCAATAAATCCTAATGGAATATGTCTCAAAACACACTAAACCCTTAAAACGTACATGATTTGTTGGTTAAAACGTTGTGGTTTGTAATGGTAATTGTAGTGGAAAGCATTAGAATCTTTTGTGATTTTTTTCTCAGCAGGGTGGTGATAGAGTATTTTATGTGACTGTCTATAAATTATCCTCTCACCAGCACGATCAGAGCAGGTGTTTGTGTAGAATGTGCACTTCCTCATCATGATCTCCTGTGATATAATGGCGAAACTGTACACATCTCCTTTCTGGGAGATGCCCGGCTTCCTCAAGTGTTCAGGGGCCGTCCACAAATCTGAGTCGGAAACATGAACAGGGAAATTAACGCAAGCAAATGGTTAATGGTTAAATCACTACTGGTTTATATATCAGTGTAGGGATTCTTTGTCAGGATAATGATAAACCGCCCTTTCACCTTCACTGGGACTGAGAATTGTGTTGAAGCCAAAGTCTGCAATCTTCACCACCATACGGTTGTCAACCACGCAGTTAGTGGATTTAAGGCGTCCATGAACGGCAATATTGCTTGTGTGGAGATAAGACATGCCCTAAAGAAAAGAAAATAGTTAATACAAGAAATTGTGCAAGTATAGTACATTTAAATTATTAATGATAGATGCATATGTCAAATACAAAAAGGGGATTCAAGCATCAACCTAGCCAGAATGTTCTTCTATTAATGTTAGTTTTTGGTTCCTAAAACATTTCTTTTAAGGGTTGTTTTTGGTTTGTCAAGAACGTGTTCTTCAATAATTAATTTTGGATTGTAGAATGTTACTTTAATGTTGGCCAATGACAGATTTTTTTTTGCTTTTTTTTTTTTTTAAATAGCATTTTGTTATGGTAGAATGTTACTATAATTTCCCCCCAAAATATTATTACATAATAATTGTTATTAAAATAAATATTAGAACATTATTTTTGGTAAGTATTTAAAAAATAAATCAGATTTTCTTTGGTTTTCTTGAATATTATACTAATGTTGCCTTGATGCAACAAAAAAGCCTAATAAAAAATAACGTTCCTAGAACATTTCCTTTAAAGGAATATTTTCTACAGGATGATTTACAATAATATATTTGTGCATATACATTACATTCGTCAAAACCAAAGTGAAAACTGGAATTAATATAACAAAAAAACTGAAGATCACAGTCCAAAAATTATTCTTTCATTAATTTTCTTTTCGGCTTAGTCCCTTTATTAATCTGGGGTCACCACAGAAGAATGAACCACCAACTTATCCAACACATGTTTTACGCAGCAAATGCTGCGTAAAATCGAGAAACACAATAAAAATAGAAAATTTAGTTTTTGATTATGTAGTTTGTATTTTTTTTTTGCAATAGCTCATTTTAATTTAATTGTATTATCTTTCTATTCCTAAAGATGGAGCGATGCGGTGGCAGGTGGCACAGTAGGTAGTGCTGTCACCTCACAGCAAGAAGGTCGCTGGTTTGAGCCTCGGATAAGGCAGTTAGCGTTTCTGTGTGGATTTTTGCGTGTTCTACCCGCATTCGCGTGGGTTTCCTCCGGGTGCTCCGGTTTCCCCCACCGTCCAAAGACATGCGTTACAGATGAATTGGGTAGGCTACAATTGTCCGTAGTGTATGAGTGTGAATTAGTATGTTTGGATGTTTCCAAGAGATAGGTTGCAGCTGGAAGGCCATCCGCTGCTTAAACATATGTTGGATAGGTTGGCGGTTCATTCTGCTGTGGCGACCCCAGATTAATAAAGGGACTAAGCCGAAAAGAAAATGAATGTATGAATGTACCAAAAAGTATTGGCTATATTCACTGAGAAATAAATAAAAATATTCATTTTCAAAAGCGGGTGTACTGTGTGTACATTTGATGACATTTAAAAAGACTCTACTTAAGGAGAGTATTGCAACCACAAAATACTAATTAAACATCAGTTTTAATTCTTTTAATATGCATATAACCTTTGCCAATTAAATTTGATGCTGACATAGCTCATCTTTGATCCATATACAGTGCTCAGCATATATGAGTACACCCCCCACAAATCTCTCACTTAAATTAATATTTTCTATAGATACAATATAATATTTGTGTATGTACATTAGATCAGTCAGTAGTAAAGCCAAATCTGGAGCTTATCTAACAAAATAACTTACAACAATGGTTCAAAAATTAAAAAAATTAATAAAATTTTCAAAAATTGCAAAAATCAAGAGAAACAAAAAATATATACAATTTTGTTGAAATGTTGTAGTTTGTCTTTTTATTTCAATATTTTGCATACATTTAAATGTATTACCTTTTTATTTCTAAAGATGTTCTGTGACTAATATACTATTTTAATAAATATCTGAACAGTATATATAGATTGTCAGCTATCCATCCAGATGCTAATACTGTATCTTCCCATTACCTTTGCAATGTCATACATGACAGAGATCTTAAACTGCCAGTCCATGAAGGTCTCTTCAGGGTATGAAATCTTATCATCAAGCACATACTACAAGAGGAAATATGCATAATACAGTGATTTCACAATTAAAGATGTTTTAAAAGAACTGAAGATTTGTATGACGTTTATTTTAATACTTACTCTAAGAGATCCTCTCTCCCCGTATTCAAACACACCAAAATACTCATTGTCAAATTTGACTGTCCCATAGAATTTGGTCAGATTGCAATAATCAATTTTCAAGAGCTGAAATGAAAGTGGCATTGTGATATTTTTTGCAAAAACACGAGTTTTAAAAGATTCAGTATTTTTTTATTCTGTAACAAGAATGAGATGCTGTTACCGTGTTGAGCTCTATCCTCTGTTTTTCAGTGAAGCTTCCATCTGTGAGTCTGAACTCCTTTAGGATAACAATCTATAGAAAACATTTGAACATTTTATTTTGACAGTCTTCTCCTTGTTTTATATTCTTTTGACTAGTTGTCTGCTCAATACCTGGGGCCAGGTTCAGAAAGGATATTAAAGGGATTGTTCATTCACAAATGAAAATTTTCTCACTGTTTACTCACCCTCATGTGGTTCAAAACATTTATGAGTTTCTTTCGTCTTTTAAACACAAACATTTTTCAAAATATCTTTTTTTGTGATTAAAAGAAGATAGAAACTCATGAAGGTTTGAAACAAGTAAAGGCTTTGGTTTAGTTTTGGTTAAACTATCCCTTCAAGTGAAAACTCTGAGTATGTTAACTCTGAAATGAGAAAAACTCTGGGTTTTCTGTTTCAGAATGGGATGTTTACCAAACTTGTGTTTCTAAAAGTGAGGTAACTTATACTTATTTACCTGTTCAAGAGCAGATTTTCTGCAAACCCAGAGTTTCTTTCTGTCTCTCTTTTTTAAAGTACAATCTGTGTTTCAATACTTCATTCATTCATTCATTCATTCATTCATTCACACTGCAAAACTGTTTTTGCAAAGAATTTTACCATCATATGAGATTTCTTTATAACAAAATTAATAGAAATTGTCATTTCCTGGGAGCATCTAAATTAAGTGAATTTTGCATAAAGGTGCCCTATGAAGAAAATTTGGGTATACCTAGACATAGCTGAATAATAAAACCCAGTAAACCCTGTAAAAAAACAGGCCAATCAGGACAACCCCTTTGTTGTACACCCATTATTACAGTTAATAATAATAAAAACCAGGACTATTAGGAGTGTCAGTTACTAAGTGCAAATTTACAATAACTCCAGTTTCCCATCTCAGAGTAAGTCAACTTCAATCTCAGAGTTGGTTGAACCTCCTTGACGAAATGAACCTTAGCTAACACTTCGTTTTGAAAGTCCCTCATTTGACAAAGCAGTTTTGCAAGTACATACCGGCTTAATCTACTAAACCTAACCCATTGTCACAATCTCCTAGTAGTCTACCAATACAGTTAGTTGACAAATTTAGAATGTTAACAGCAAAAGTTAATATGTAGGTACTTTTTAAGTCAATAGAATGTCTAAAGAGGACCGCTAAAATAAAAAACACTTTCAAAATGTGCAAAAACACAATGGAGTAATGTACAGTACCTTTTTATCATAACGTGCACGGCGTAGAATGTAGGTACTGTTTTCTGTAGAATCTTCCTCAATCTATCCACAACACATATGAATTATTTAAAAATGATGCATTAAAAGTAATAAATTATGGCTGTTTCCACTTTCAAAAGGCGTACCGAACCGAACCGAACCGTACCGTACCACTCGGCACTCTTTCGAAAGGTTACCAAACACGAGAAAGGGTACCAAAAGGCGGAGCTAGACGTGCAGCTGAACGCTATTGGTTTACAGAGATACGTCATTTGCTTACGCAACAAGCCAGAATGAAAACAAAAAACCCGCCATGTTTAAAATACACACAGCTGAGAGATTACAGCGGAATTATATATACATATAATAACGAGCCATGGTCGATCCGGCTCAAACAAACCTTGTAGTCGTCTTGATGAACAGCCACAAAGCCATGGAGCAGAGCAGAATCTACCCTGTGCCTCGGATTTTTTTACGAGGCAGTCTGAAATGCGGGCGGCTTCGCTTTCTTCCTTGCGCTCGCAGTGCGTCTACATCTGAAATTACAAACTTCTTGAGCTGATGATAATAACGTGTGCTTGATTATTGACGTGCTTTTGAAACCCGATCCTGTCAGACACTGACAAACGCGAGAGTGAAGCGCGAAAAAGTAAAGGAGACACCGGGAAAAAGGAGCACATTATTTCAGCAAACATGAACAAAATGCCATGTATAACTAACTTATTATCTTCACCTTTTGGATTAATATGAACTAGGAACGATGGAACTACTGTCTAACAGAGGCTACATGTGCTGCTAAAGATTACAGACACAGATGAGAGGTTTTCACTGACTATAGGCTATATTTTGTGTTGTTTTTGAACCTAAATACGGACGAAATGTAGTTCTTCTGTAGTTGATAACATATCGGAGACTGTAAGGGGCTGTATGTGTTTTTATATTTTCATTTATTCATTTATTTTATATAATTACAGACGTTACAGTAGGCTGTTTCACACTGTCATAGATCTGCAATTATAATCAACTCATGTCAATAGAAAAGTTAGTAATAAACATTTCTACACAAGTATTTATGTGTGTAAACCATCTATTTTGTGAGAAGTTTCTCATATGATATGTGAGCGACCTGTACAGCTTTACTGTAGACATTTCCTCGAGCGAGAATGACATCGACTGAAACTTTCTGTCATACACCACGCTCACCAAAAGGGTACCCTTGTTAGTGGAAACGCAAGCCTGATAAAGGTGACCCGTACTGACCGAAACGTACCATACCGTACCAGTCAGTGGAAAAAAGCCTTAATTGTGACATTCTAAAAGACATTATAAAGACAATATAGACAGTGAGACTTTGGTAAATTACCTTCAGAGAGATCATGTTCCACTCATTTAACTCTAAAGGTGTAATGAGCTGTGATGAAATGTGAGACCATCGCTTCTGCATGTGATGGTAATACCTGTTTTGCCTTTGAAATATGTCATGATGATAAACAATGATGAATATTTTGCTACATACAATTTCATGCCAAATCTGCACAGGAAATGTGCATTAATATAATAAAGCAAAATGAGAAGTGTAAAAAATTTAGAGCTCTAACCAGTAAAAGATGAAGGCAAGTGTACCCATGATGCCGATAACAGTACAGAACACTATGACGATGATCTCAATGACTAAAGAAATCAATACATACATACATACATACATAAATAAATATTGTTTTTATATAAACAAAAAATATACAAATTACAACCATTACATAATGATTGATGCTTTATGAGTAAAATCAGTATTAATAAAATAATTTGAAAATTAGGGTATAAAAGTGTTACTGTTAAAATACGATCAAATAAAAAAAAAGTACAATCTTTTACTACTAAATCCAGTCGTATTTTAATTCCTCTTTACCTGAGAGACCTTTGGATGGACTGTCGTTAGGCAGACGAGTCTGCCAAATGAAGGAGGGACTGCTGTCCTCTAGTAGTGTTCTGTTGGTGGAAGTGTTGAACTGGTAAAGAATGTTGTACTAAAGAACAGAAGAGTACACTTTAATGTCCAGTAATCGCTTCACAGTTCACTATAAATTCTTATTTTCTACATATACACTGATCGGCTACTATATTAGGTACCATACCCCTGTTCACCAGCTTATTAAAGCTAATCAGCTATACACACTAGATTAATTAACATTTAGACCAAAATACATGGTCATCAATCTGGTGAAGTTCACTCCACGTATTGGAATGGGAAAGAAAGAAGATTTTTAAAGTCAACATGAAATCAAAATGTTCTCTTCTTATTTTTATTTGTGTAGTAGTGCTTGTTATAAACAATGTATTTGTGCATTACAATATTTAGTAAAAACTTAATCATAAACTTCCTTCCCCTCTCAAACAACTTTTTCTAACGTTTGTTCACATGGAATGCCCTTAGGGCGGGGCTATCAGTCCTTTAGGGCGGGGCTATCAGTCCTTTAGGGCGTGGCTATCAGTGCTTTAGGACCGGGCTATCAGAGTGTGCCGAGTTTCTTTCCTGCCTTCGCAAGAGGCTGTGATTCGATTCGTTGAATATAATACGATTCTGTCTGTAATTTTTTTCAAGTTTTGTTCTGATCATCATCAGGCATCTGAAATCATGGGTGCTGATGGTGATGCCGGTGGACAGTAAAATCCGCCATAAGTGAATGCAAACTGACATTCAAATCTTCTTTCATTTTGTTAGCAACACCTATCTGTCAATAGTTCTATTTGGTTCCATTCAAATATTTCCCTCGACTTAGTACCTTTATTTATCAGGGGTTGCCACAGCGGAATGAACTGCCAACTTATCCAGGATATGTTTTATGCAATGGATGCCCTTTCAGCTGCAACCCAGTACTAGGAAACAAGCATAAACACTCTTGCATTCACACACATACACTACGGCCAATTTCATTCAATTATTTTCTTTTCGGCTTAGTCTCTTTATTAATCAGGGGTCGCCACAGCAGAATGAACTGCCATCCAGCATTTGTTTTACGCAGCGGATGCCCTTCCAGCTGCAATCCAACACTAGGAAACACCCACACACTCTCACATTCACATACATACACTACAGCCAATTTAACTTGTTTAATTCACCTATAGCGCAGGTCTTAGATTGTGGGGGAAACCGGAGGACCTGGAGGAAACCCAGAACATGCAAACTCCACACAGAAGCACCAACTGACTCTTGCTGTGAGGCGACAGTGCTAACCACTGAGCCACCGCGCTACCTTCAATTTGTTTTTTTTTCTCAGCTGTACATCACGATAGAGGAAAAAAGGACAACATTACCTTCTGTTTCTTGCTGATTTCGGAAATTAGTTCACTTTATTAATTGAGATCCCTCCAAAATTTCCTGATTTAAGTTAATAATAAAAAAAACTACATTTACACAGTATAGTGGGCACTCAAATCACTTTACTGAGTTTTTTTGTTGGGGGATGGGGCAGTCTGCAGCATCCACCTGGACAATGCAACAGCAGCCATTCTGTACCAGACCGCACACCACACACCAGATTATTGGTGGAAAGATAACAGCTAATTAGATGATATGGGGATGGTTAAGAGGTTATGATGCACAGTGGGCAAGTTATCCAGAATTCCAGGGAGACACTCCTACTCTTTATATTTATTAATTGTCATTATAAAAAAACATTTACATTGCAGCCTTTTGTGATTAGTTAATTGCAGTGTTACAGTATTTATCATGAGTTTTCAAAATCGCGATAATCATTTACGGTTTTAATCATAATGAAAATTTGACAGTAATATTAACCAACAGATAATTGACTGTAGTTTAGCTTGAAACCGGTAATAATGAAAACACTAGTACCTAATAAAGTGGCAGCACGTGTACACTGACTTATGTGAAATCTGTTGCATACCTGATTATTATTGTTAGTGTAGATCAAAGAAAACATCAAGTCCCTGTCCCCATGCTGATCCAGTTGATATTCTCCAGCAATACCTATCGCATTGGAACATATTTTTAGATCAAAATGATAGAGCAAGTTGAACATTATGACTGAAGCGACTAATGAATAGCTTCACCTTCGAAAGAGACATTTCTAAAGTAGTTCATGCTGACTGAGTCCATATCCTGAATATCTAAGGAGCCAGTTTTCTGGATGTTCCTCATCACCTGACCAAACAGCAGCACAGCATCATGATACGCTGCAATATAATCATTCATCTGAAGAAAGAGAACATTGAGGAGATGAGGGTTAATACTTAGAGCCATAAAGCCATTACACAGAAATATTTGCATTTGAATGTGAAAAAACTAAACAAAATAAATAAATAAATAAATAAATAAATAACAGATTTTGATGCTTTTCTTTTTGTTTTTTAAATAACTTTTGATTTCAAATGCATCTTATATTATTAACTAATTTACAAAATTAAAAATTCTAATTGATTTGCAAAAAAATTATTTCTATACATGTTAAAACTAATGAAATAGCAATAAAACGTATGACAAAAATGTATTTTATTTTGACAAAAATACACACAACTTTAAAGTTGGTACAATTTTTTATGCTCACCAAGCTTACATTTGTTTTAATATATTTTATATTTTGATCTGTTATGGCAACACCTCATGGTCAGCAGCCATGTTTTAAATTGTGCTGTAGAACCATGCTGATTCAATACAACAATAACTTAATTATAAATCATAATATTTTTATGGAAGCGATTTTTCTGAATTTTGTGATGAGCAGAAAGCAGTTATCAGTAAGGCAACATTATAAATGCATTTTAGATGAGAGAATCCTCATTTAAAGTATTTATTCATGAAAATGAAACAAGTTTTTAGCAAGTTTGGACCTGTTAGGACATAAATCCAATCTTTGCCCACCGTATTGTTTCCAGAAGTGTCAATGGTGTATTGTCTTGTGTTGGGCATTGTGAGGACCAAAACATTCCTCATAAAAGTGTTAGATGGCCCTTTATAATAGACATCACTGTGAAAAAGAATTAGTTTAGTCTTTTTATATAACCACAGTTATATCACGCAGATGGTCATACATGGATATTTACACATCAGATGATATGCATAAAATATCAATTTACAGTTGAAGTCAGAACTATTAGCCTCCCTTTGATTTTTTTCCCCCTTTTTAAATGTTTCCCAACACGTCTAACAGAGGAAGGACATTTTCTCTGATAATATTTTTTCTTCAGGAGAAAGTCTTTTTTTTCCATAATATTTTTATTTTTTGTTTTCAGTTTGTTCACATTGAAATACAACATTTTTCCAACAATAACCTTGTTGCATTTACAAATTATACAAAAAATAAGGATATATAAATATTTATATTAAAAACAAAGCAAACAAACAAACAAAAAATAAATAAATAAAAGTAAAACTGCTCCTCTTTTGTTGGTAATGGTAATCTATTCAAACATGACTATTATAATCATACTGAGTACTAAGTACAACAAACATATATTGAAGAATGTATCAAAGCTATAAAGCTGGAACTGCATTGTCCATCAAAAAAATTATTCATCAACTTCTTCCTCCGTTATATCCACTTCTTTGATATAACTAATGAAAGGACTTCATATGTTTTCAAATACACACTGTTTAGCTTTTAGTATATAAGTTATTTTTTCTAATGGCAGACTTGACAACATTTGTCTAATCCATTGAGTAGCGTTTAGTCTTTGCATCTTTGGCCATAGCAAAGCTACACATCGTTTGGCATAAAGCAAGCTGAGGTCTATAAATACTTGTTCGCTTCTACTATAATTCGAGTCCTCTGGATATAAGCCCAGCAAAAAAAGCTTTGGGTCGAGGAGGATTTGTTTTGAAATAATTTTTTCACTTATGACTCTTACCTCTTCCCAAAATAATTTAATCATTGTGCACTGCCAAATACAGTGAAACAAGGTTCCTCTAGCTTTCCAAACATTTTGTACAAATATCTGGTATGTTTTTATTATATTTATTTAATTGTACTGGTGTTACATATGTCCGCATATTCCATTTATTTTGTATAAGTTTAAGACGTGAATTTATAGACATAGTGTGAGCTTTAGTGCAGGCTTCTTTTCAATCTTCATCCGAAAATCCAGACTGCAAATCTTCCTTCCATGCATTCAACTTGCATTATGAATTTTCGGGTGAATTCATTGTCAGCAAACCATAAAATTCTGATATGATACCTTTTCTCAGATTATCTTTTATCATCATGTTTTCTAAAGAGGAATATGGAGGTCTATTTAGATCATTATCTTGATTTGCTTTAACAAAACTTCCTAATTTAAGTTATTTGAAAAACTGTTTTCTATTAAGATTAAATTTAAGCCTCAACTCTTCAAAGGACATCATTCTATCTGAATCTGTCAAGTAAAGATTTTGAATCATTTTAAGTCCTTTCAACTCCCACAGTTTGAATGTTGCATCTGATCTTCCTGGTACAAAGAACCGATTACCCCATATTGGACTAAATTGAGACAGTGAATGTGAGTTTTTTTTAGATATGTTTGTACATCAAACCATATCTTTGACATGTGTTTTACAATTGGGTTTTTAGTTTGTTTGCGTAGTTTTTTTGCCGTGTCTGAATAAATGTATGAGGGAAGAGGTAAGGTTAAATTATAAGATTCCATTTCTGTCCAATGTGGAGATTCACTTGTTGAGAAGTAGAACATAATAGACCTCAGCTGTTTCGCCCAGTTGTACCATAGTAAGTTTGGACATTTTAAACCTCCTCTGTCAAATGGCAGGTATAACAAAGACAAAACGCAATCTTGCCCTCCTATTGTTCCATATAAATCTAACAAACATGGTTTTTATTTTTGCAAACAGTTCTGAAGGTGGAGGTAATGGAATATTTTGAAATAAATAAAGTAGTTGGGTAGTATGTTCATTTTTAAAATATTAATTCTTCCAATTATAGAAACTGGTAGTGACATCCATCTATCAATTGATTCGTTATTTTTTGTCATTAAAGATGCATAATTAGCATCAACAATATTTTCTAATCTTGGTAAAATCTGAACACCCAAATATTTAAACTGTTCAACAACTCCAAATTGAGATGCCTCTACATTTGGATTCTTTCTTTCATTTGAATTTAAGATTAATATGGAGGATTTTGTTTTATTGATCCTATATCCAGAGATATTGCCAAATGTTTTAATTATTTGTACCACAGCTTGAATCGATTCACTTAAGTTTGACATGAATAGAATGACATCGTCAGCATACAAGGCTATTCTATGTTCTGTTAGTCCTAACGTTATTTCAGAGTATTGCTGATGTGAGCGTGCTGCAGCTGCGAAGGGTTCAATTGCTAGTGTGAACAACAAAGGAGAGAGAGTGGGCAACCTTGTCGGCATCCTTTATCAATTTTTATTGGTTTGGAAATATTTCTGTTAGTTAGGATTTCTGCTGTCGAATTTTTGTATATTACTTTAACCCATTTTATGAAGTTATTTCCCATTCCAAATCTTTCTAAAACATTGAAAAGATAGGGCCATTATACCCTATCAAAGGCCTTTTCGGCATCTAATGATAAGAGTGCTGTATCTGATATTTCTTTGCTACTATGAATAATGTTCAATACCCGTCTTACATTATGAAAACCCTGCCTTCCCATTATAAATCCATTTTGGTCTTTATTAATAATATATGGTAATGATTTCTGTAGCCGGTTTGCTAAAAGTTTACATATTATCTTAAGATCAGAGTTTAACAAACTTATAGGTCTCATGTTTTCACATTTATTAGGGGGTTTACCAGGCTTTGGCAATAAAATAATCAAAGCATTATTCATAGTAGGTGGGAAATTACTTTTTTGAAATGCCTCCAGAAACATTTCCATTAGTGGAATTAGTAATTTATTTTTGATTTTTTTAAATAGATCTATTGGGAGACCATCTGGTCCTGCCCTTTCTTTGATTTCATGTTATCAAAAGCATTCCCTATTTCTTCTATATTCATTTCATCTCCAAATCTGCTTTGTGTTCATTTAAAAGGACAGGTATAGGTAATTCATCTAAAAACATTTTTTGATTTTGTAGACTGGTTTTACTTTTTGCTTCATATAGTTCTTTGTAATAGTCTCTAAAGGCATCCTTAATTTCAACAGGATCCACTATATCCTTTCCATTCACCCTTACAATTGTAATAGGTGTTTTGGTCTCCAATTGTTTTATTTGCCATGCTAAAAGTTTACCTGATTTATCTCCCTGCTCGAAAAAAGATTGCTTTAGTCTCAAAAGACTGGAGGCAGCTCTAAAAGCAGATAGCTTATTGTATTCAGCCCTCAAAATCATTAACTCATTTTGAATTTGTGGATCATTCTTCTCATAGACTTCATCATAAACTCCTTGAAGAGTTTTTATTCTATGTTCCAGTTGTATTCTCTTCTCTTTCATCTTTTTTGATTTTGAACCTACGTAACTAATAATATGCCCTCTGAGGAAAGCTTTAAAAGCTTCCCACTTTATACATGCAGATGTTTGTGTAGTATTAATTAAAAAAAAATATTCAATCTGTTTTTCTATATATGTCACAAAGTTTTCATCTTGTAACCATTTATGTTGAAAGTGCCATCTAGTTGGGTCCTTTGTCAATTTTCCATCCACATATTCTATACAACATGGGGCGTGATCTGAAATCACAATATTATCGTAAAAGCTGTTATGAATATTGGCCCGTAATTCTGAGGAAATTAAAAAATAATCGATTCGAGAGGATGTCTTGAACACATTTGAGTAACAAAAATATGATTTTTTTTGTGATTTCATTTCTCTCCAAATATCCAGCAGATTAAATTAATTAATTAAATTAATAATTTCTGCTCTACAAGTCTTTTTTTTATTTTTATTTTTTTGGCTATAATATAAGCAGTTTTTAATTTTTTATGAACCATTTTAAGGTCAAAATTATTAGACCCTTTAAGCTATATTTTTTTCAACTGTCTACAGAACAAACCATCGTTATACAACAACTTGCCTAATTACCCTAACCTGCCTAGTAAACCTAGTTAAGCCATTTAAATGTCACTTTAAGCTGTATAGAATTGTTTTGAAAAAATATCTAGTCAAATATTATTTACTGTCATCATGGCAAAGATAAAATAAATCAGTTAATAGAAATAAGTTATTAAAACTATTATGTTTAGAAATGTGTTGAAAAAATCTTCTCTCCGTTAAACAGAAAATGGGGGGGCAGGGGGCTAATAATTCTGACTTCAACTGTATATATCATATCAAATACATGTAATATTAGTTGCTCTATATTAAAGAAAGCAAAAAAGAAGGTAAACAACTGACTTGTAAAGGTCAATAAGAAGAAAAGCAATTTCACTATCATAGTCTGTAGTGCCGTTCTTCAGACCCCTGATGTCATCAGGTGTCCCACATAAAATGAACACTGTAAAACACAAATCAACATCAGTTATCAAATAAAAACAAGCTTCAATGTATTTAACATTTGGAAGATTTTTGAGTACAGCAGAACATTTTGTTTAGGTACATTAATTTAACAAAAACCGCAACAAAATGTTGTGCATGAGGCTTCTGATTGGCTGCAAGCTTATTGTAACTTATTCAAGATCTAAGACAAACCCTTAGTGTTTCCTGACTTTGTTTTTCTCTTGAACACCTAAAAAGATATTTTGAATAAAGTTGATGAAATAAAAAGGAGACCAATAGCGGCCAGTATTCAACATTCTTCAAAACTTCTTCTTTTGTCAAACAGGTTTGAAACAAGTAGAGGGTGAGTAAATGATAACAGAATGATTTATTTTTTGATGAACAATGTCTTTGAGTCTAAAAAATCTATTTGTTTACATTTTAGTAATCAGGCTCAGAACAAAAAAACATATTAAGATTTATATTTATCAGACTATACTAGGTATTGGCTTTCAAAGATAAAAAAGTTTTTGTTGATCTGTATTGGCCAAAATGTACCCACATATAATACATTTACCAACTGAAGCTTGTACTAATATTTGAATAAAAGAAAGTCTCACAGTTACTCTGCCGGTTATGCTTGGCTATAGCTTTAGTGAGGTCATCCTCTTTTCGTATAACCTCAATTTCCTGCAAACTGGGGGAAAAACCACCATTGGACACCTCAAGAGCATTTATATACCTAAAGATGAGGGAAAAATATCAGCGTTAACTTGATCATCGAAACTGCAAAGAAATATTTCTGTATTTCTTTACTAAACAATTAATATATAATATCACTATCCTCACCAGAAACAGTCCTCTGTGTTATCCGGTTTCTTGTATAAGTACGCTGTTTCCCACTTAGGTTTAACTTTGTCATGAAATTTCCAAAAGTTGATGAAGAAGCTGGAGATTTTTCTGGCTGGAGGCAGGAGACGAGTCAGATCTCTCTTCAAGTCACAAGACAAACCAAAGCTTCCCGCTGAGATGATGGGCATATTGAGGTTCAGACCGATCTCCAGACTACGAAAGTAGAGGGCGATAATAAGAACATGTATAACATGTAGACATAGAGGATTTATTTTCATGTCTTGTGGTTATATAGGGAAAAACAGCAATGAGCATGTGAAATTGATTGGCTGAGAGACAAAGCTAAAGATCAAGTTCTTTCTTTTTGTGTATCAGATATGGTCAAGTACAATTCAAAATCCTTTTAAGAGTTCACACTTAGCTGATGCGCGGTAACTGTGTGTTTGGCATGCTGTTCCGGGAGAGAGCCCTGAGCTTGGAGGATCCTCGAGCCCTGGGGCTCCCTCCTGTTTAGTCGGAGAGAGGAGAGTGTGAGCTCAAGAAGAGCTCAAGAACACCCCTGTTATTTAGCTAGGAAAGAGGGGAAGGAGTCAGTGTAGCCTCTATGCGTTAAATGCAGCCAGGCTCAAGCATCAATCAGATTTATGTTTTGGAGTTGTCCTAATATTAGTAATTTTAGAATTTTTCAGTTATTATCAGAAGTGGTGGGAAAACAATTATATTTTGGCTACTTTTGGTGTCGTTAGTGATGATATGAAGCTACCTAAAAATCAACTTTTGATTCACTTTTAGCACATAGACTGATTTGACTTAGGTCAAACTGGAAGTAAAAATAACCTCTCCACTGCTCAGCGTTGATAAAAAAGAAAAGTATGACCTGCCTGGTGTTTGAAAATATCAGACTTTCTGTATTTCTTTCTTTACATTTCCCCACATATACAGTATACTGTAAATATGATGTTAAAGGGTTAGTTCACTCAAAAACTCTGTCATAATTTACTTTCCCCTAACTTTTTCCAAACCTGTTGATGTTTCTATCTTCTGTTAACAAAAAAGAAGATATTTTGAAGAAAGCTGGAAACTTGTTACTATTGACTTCCGTAGTATTTGTTCTTTCTTGCATGCCAGTGGTTACAGATGTTCAGCTTTCTTCAAAATATTTTCTTCAGTGTTTAACATAAGAAAGATACTCATAATGGTTTGGAGCCACGTGAGGGTAAGCAAACAATAACAACGTTGTGAAAAATTGTGTTGTGAATGAAAAAAGGAAAAAGAAATTGATTGGCTGGGAGCGTTATTTTGAATGAACCAATCAGAACTGCAAGCTTAATCTTCCATTTCCTTACTACTGACCATTCCGTCCTCTTGATTACTTCTTAAAGTCACTGTAATAAACATTTATTCAGGTAGTCAGGCAGGCAAGAGTCAAAATTAGGAGCAGACAGTAACACGTAAGTAATTTAAAGAGTAAACAATGTAACAGGCGAAGGGATCAAGGCTGGTGACAAACAATCATAAAGAGCACAGGTATAAACAAACAAAATGTCAAAACACAGTAAGGCAATTTAAAGAAAACAATTAGAAATAAACACTACAGTGGACCAAGACTCAGCACTGGATGTGTGTGTGTGAGTGGTGTAAATATGGTCCATGTAATCAGTGATGATGTCCTTCAGCTGTGTGTGTCTAATCAGGAGATGAACTGAAACCGATGTAATTGCAGGGCAGGATGGGTTTTGTAGTTTGAGTTAATGACAGGGAATGCTCTCTGTAATGCAGCTTGTAAGGGCAACACTGGTTGCGATCATAACACTTACAAAAAATATTTGTCACAAAAGAAACTTTGAGGAAACTTGGAAAATAGTAGTAACCTATGGATGTCAGTGGCTACTGCTTTCCACTATCTTTCGTGTTCAAAAATAGAAAAGTTAAATAATTGTCATAAAGGTGTTGAGCAACTAAAGGATGATTATATTGTGAGTAAATGTAACTATTCCTTTAAGAGTGCATTTTAAACTATTTCACTAGACTTATGAGTACATCTTTATATGTAATTTATGTGTTTATACGTGCTGAAATATGGTTAAAGTTGAAGAATTTAAACATTAATTAAAACTTAATTTAATCTCAGTGTGAGATTATAGACTTCAGAGAACATTTAGGATCTCATTTTTAATGTTTTGCAAAATACATATTTTGTTGTATAATCTTCAAGTCTTTTTTATTGTAATTATTTTTTAAAACTCTTGTAAGGCTTAATGTACACTACAAATTCCCCTTCAGTACACTAAAGCACACCTTTTATCAACAAGTGTGAGTACTATATTGTATTTGAATTTGAAGTAGATTCTTAAGTAAAAAACCTACAAGAGCAAAATCTAACTTACTCTGCCATTTGAAAAGTGGCATATGTGCAGGTCGGTCCCAGCAGAGCACATCCCTCTTCTCCAGCATTCTACAAAACAAATCATGACCATTAGAGAAAACACACTTTCTAAGTAGTGTAGTTCCCATATAGTATGTAAGAAGAGCCAAAACTGACCGCAAGATCATTTAAAATTTCAACTCCTTCGCAGGCGCTACTGCTGCAGCCTGTTTTCTGGTAGTAGATGGTCTGAAACCCTCTGAAGCTGACTGATAAATTCACACCTTGACGAAGAAGGAAGCAAATTTAACAATTGAAAATGTTAACTGACATTTAATAAACATTTCAAACTGAACTACTTTGATATTTAAAGTTTTCACAAAAAAAGCCATTTGAATTATAGAACGATTTATAAATACATAGACTTCTATTTTCAAAAATAATGATTTTTTAATAAAAAAAAAATATGAAGGAATTTTAGTTGTGACTATAGCATGTTTGTATAAGAGTGTTTTACTAAAAAAAATGCAAACAAAACATTCGTCTCAGCAAAGGTTAGATAAACATTTTGATTCTCTCGGCTGAGTTTTGTGTCACTGCATAAATGGTTTCAGTCCAACATCTCTTAAACATTGAGACTTTTAGCTACTTTAAAAAAATGCTGTTTTCTACACAATTTCTTCATGTTGTCCCAACACAATTCAATTAACTTAACTAAATCATTTTTACAAATTTAAGTGGACTGAACATAAAATATTTAAGTTGTCCCAAAAAAAACCACAAGAATTGTGTTGTTTCAACTCATTTTAAATTAGCTTGAAAAAGCACAAAAGTATTTGTGTGTATGTTGCCATCTAAATTTGTAAATTTATTTTATGCACAAAATCAAAATATTGCTATAACAAACACTGTTTCTCTCATATGTCTTCAAGATAGTAAAAATTTTACATTTATTAAAAAATAGCATAATTAACTAAAATAATTAAATCACGTTATCTGGCTTTTTCCTTTATAGAAATTAAATAAGTTGCTCTTAAGAGTGGCAGACAAAACACACAATAACAAATTAAGTCATGTATGTTTGAAGGCAGTGCCTGATGTTTGTAAAACTGTTGTTTAAGACAGTTCTAAAAGCTTCTTAAACAACATAATTTTAAAAATGGACTTTCACCTGGATGTTTGCACAATAATTAAATCAACATTTGCGATGGTGTAGATGAGATCTGTTCACTGGTTAGTATATTATTTTTAAATCACATCATCTGTTGAGGCAGAATAAAAGATTACTATTACTTTTTCAATGTGCATCAAGGAATGTTTTTAATTTAAAAAAAAATTATCAGACACAATTAAGAGCATACATTTTTTTTTTAATTTGTGCATTTATGTAATCTTTACATTATGTTTTTTTTTAATGCAATATCCTAAAATGAGAATAAAAATATGAATGAATGGAGATATAACTGTCAAGACAATTAGCGCTGAAATGATTGTGTATTGAGACTCTCTGCATTATATCGTCCTATGAATTGTCTTTTGTAGACAACCAAGCTTTTTTGGCAAATTGAATGAGTTAGCAAAACTGTAAAGATGCAATATCACGGGTTTTAAATGATCAACTTATTTTGTCGAAAAGAAAATTGCAGTAACACTTTAAAATAATGGTCCATTAGTTAATGTATTTTACTAACATGAACAAACTACTAGTAATACATTTATTATGGTATTTAGTTATCTTTGTTAACCTTAGTTAATGTTCATGCTAGTTCAGATTAACTCATGGTGCATTATCAAATGTTCACAAGCACAACTTTGGATTTTAATAATGCATTAGTTAATGTTGATCTATGATTAATAAATGCTTTACAAGATTATTCATACGTAGTTAATGTTAGTAAATACATTACATTTACTAAAGTGTTACCAACATTTCTTTTCATCTGCAGTCGAAGGGTTTCAGTTACTGTAGAGAACAGCTCAACATCTTATAGTCAATAAAAACTGTCAATTTCAGCTGCCGCCTAAACAGGGCTTGTCAGATAATAAAGGGAAATTACAACCAGGTGCCAGATCGACACCATTAACAGAGCTATTTGAAAGTATTTGAAGCTAGTTCAGTGTTCTTCTTTAAATAGCTCATTGTGTTTTCTAATACTCTGCTTCAGAATAAATGTAACTCACGAAATATGTTTTAAAAACTGCTTTGTGTTACAGGACAAAGTTGAAAAAGACTAAGCAGTGACACCGAATTTTGGAAACTGTTGTTGACTAATTTATTGTGAAATAAAAAAATGTAAGATTTTAAGTCATTTTGACCACCACTAAACGGTTAAACGGTTAAAGATTTCCAACTTTCTTCAGAATATCTTCTTTTCTGTTCAACAGAAGAAAGAAACTCAAAGACTTGAAAGTTGGAACCAGAGGGTTTTAGATGAACAATCACTTAAATTTTTTTTTAAGATGTCACTAAAACTTGTGTTTCTTCTCCTCTACATCACATCATTTGTCGTTAGTAAAGAATGTTTCTAAATTTCCTCGCATTGTGAAAATGCTACTAGCATACGTCACCATTTTTAAAGTTGATCTCAGAATCAGATTCAACAGCTCTCATCACTGCGGGCTTCACAAAATTGATACTCCAGGGCGACACGTCGTCATCCAGCAAAACGACATTCATCAGAAGAGTTCCATTCAAGCAAGACTCTTTCATCGAGAGACTCTGCTTGAGGAATGCCCACGAGAAACACACACATAACCAGATAGGATAATCCATGCTCAAATGTCAAAAGGACAAAAAGTCAGCAAAGTGTTTAGTCAAGACTGAATTACATTCCAATGTGTTTGTTAATAGCAGTCTGTAGTCCATTTTATTTGTTCTTGAGTTATTTCCCGAAGCTTTTCACATTCATCTCGAAAATATCCTGAAAATACAAAACGCTGCTTGTTTTATCCAAATAGACGGAAAGACAGACGCACTTTCACACTGATCGCTCTGCTCTCGTGTGTTAATGAACAACATGATCAGTGGTCGTGTCTCAAAACCTAGTGAGCCGCCTATATAGACAGCATTTACAGGCATCTTAGTCTTTTTGATGTCCTGATGGCTCATTATGTCAGCTCACAATCAGAGTCATCATTTAAGCCTACTGTTCACAATAAAGGAGCTTGTTTACATATATTTCTATATAAGTAAGTAATTAAATTTATGTCAAAGCAACCGAAGCAGAAGCACTCATGATCTATTAAACACTAATGTACATGATTAGGACGGTTAGAAGAGAAGTGAAGGACAAAGGTCGAGTCATAAAACCATCGTCTCGTGATAAATGAATCCGTCATAAAAGCCGTCAAAATGAAGCACGTCCTGTTTGTTTTCCCAGGTCAGGTGAGAGGAGAAAAACAGATAAATTAATCCAATGACATGATTTATTGTGCAGAAGTGCATTATTTTGAAGTTTTATTAGTGTATCATGAGTGTATTATTTTAAAGTTTTACTGAATTTAATATTTTATTTATACCCATTTTTGTGTATTTTTATTGGTGGCCAGCGACACTACTGATATACACTCACCGGCCACTTTATTAGGTACACCTTTCTTCTATCGGATTCCCTTTTGCCTTTAGAACTGCTCTAATCCTTCATGGCATAGATTCAACAAGGTACTAGAAATATTTTTCTAGAAATACATTTTGGTCCATATTGACATGATAGCATAACGCTGTTGCTGCAGATTGTTGACTGCACATCCATGATGTGAATCTCCCATTACACGATATCCCAAAGGGATGATTGAGATCTGGGGACTCTGGAGACTATTTGAGTACAGTGAATTCATGGTCATGTTCAAGAAAGCAGACTAAGATGATTTGCGCTTTATGACATGGTGTGTTAATCTGCTGGAAGTAGCCATCAAAAGATGGGTACACTGTGGTCATAAAGGGATGGACATGGTCAGCAACAATACTCAGGTAGGCTGTGGTGTTGACACGATGCTCAATTGGTACTAATGGGCCAAAAGTCTGCTAAGAATATATCCCCTACACCATTACACCACCACCACCAGCCTAAACCGTTGATACAAGGCAGGATGGATCCATGCTTTCATGTTGTTGACTCCAAATTCTGACCCTACCCTCCGAATGTCACAGCAGAAATCAAGACTGTTCAGACCAGGCAACATTTTTCAAATCTTCTATTGTCCAATTTTGGTGAGCCTGTGCGAATTGTAGCCTCAGTTTCCTGTTCTTATAGCTGACAGAAGTGGCACCCGCTGTGGTCTTCTGCTGCTGTAGCCCATGTGCCTCAAGGTTAGACGTGTTATGTGTTCAGAGATGCTCTTCTGCATACCTCAGTTGTAACTAGTGGTTATTTGAGTTACTGTTGCCTTTCTATTAGCTTAAACCAGTCTGGCCATTCTCCTCTGACCTCTGGCATCAACAAGGCATTTGTGTCCACAGAACTGCTGCTCACTGGATATTTTCTTTTTTTTTTTTGGACCATTCTCTGTAAACCCTAGAGATGGTTGTGCATTAAAATTCCAGTAGATCTGCAGTTTCTGAAATACTCAGACCAACCCGTCTAGCACCAGCAACCATGCCATGTTCAAAGTCACTTAAATCACCTTTCTTCCCCATTCTGATGCTCGGATTCAACTGCAGCAATGGTCTTGACCATGTCTACATGCCTAAATGTATTGAGTTGCTGCCATGTGATTGGCTGATTAGAAATTTGTGTTAACGAGCAGTTGGACAGGTGTACCTAATAAAGTGGCCGGTGAGTGTATATGTTTTGATTCTTTTCTTTCTTTTTTTCTTAGTTGGTTTGTTGGTTGTCTGTTAAAACTTTTACAATCTTTATTCTCTTGTAAAATTTAACTATACTTGTTGTGTTGTGCTTAGATTTTCCTTACCAACACAATTATATTACCTAGTGCTTCCCCTCAGTAATGATTTATCCTATCAAACAATAGATTTGCCAGTTAATTTATTTATGGGTCAGGTTCATTTACAGCTTCTAAGAAAAAGGTAAATCTTACTTGAATCTGGGCCATGAGACGCAGCAAACACCATAAGTCATTTTCAATCATGTTTTTCAATCATATCACACTGTAAAAAATTTAATGAAGCATAAGTTATGATAACATGTTTTTATGTAAACTTATTTTATTATTAAACCTTGTTAATTGTGTTTCTAACTTCATTAATGTTATACAAGCTGTTTTAAGTCTGTTTATTGTAATTTAAGTTAAAATGACTCAAGGTTAATATAATTCAGCTTGAAAATTTCAAGCAACCAAGGCTTTATATAGCTGGCGTGTATGTACATATATGTTTGATTATATACAGTGATAAAAAAAGTAATTATTTTTTGTAGAAGTGTGCCATAACCAATTGCTGGTTTATGAGCTTAGGGAGCAATAAAAAATGGATGATGAAAGTGTAAAATGTGTAAATAAAATTTTATGTTTTTACTGCACGCGGTTTAATGTTTTCCACTCTCAGGGTTGAACTGTTTCACGTGTACTGCAGTTAACTGAATGCATCACTCGTAATAAAATGTCTGCTTTTTATTATAAATACTGTGTTTTATTTATTTATATAACCGCAATCTCCAGTTTACCTGATGTTGTGCTCCATCTAGTGGTCATTTATACAAACGTCAGTCACTGAACACAAACCGCACCCTTCGTTTCAAGTAACTTCTAGTAGATGGCGCTACACCACAGCCAAACAATGAATGGTTGTGTTTCGAGATTACCTACACATTTGTGAAAGTGTAACATTGAAACCAAACATTTTTAAAGTATTTGACTTTAGATAATTGATTATTATTTGTTTCTTTAGTTCTGCTGAATCATGAACAGTCACGGCTAAAGGACTTCATTCATCAAATTTCATGATTCCACCAAAAAAATTGTCCCCGACAGAGACAGTAAAACCACTAAAATGTTTCTAGATACTACATACCTCATTTGATGGAACTCAGATAAAAACACAGACTAAAACTGTATGATATTTCACAAACATACATCTGCTTATCTGTTGATCATGAGAAAATGTGTTTCATTCTTGACAGTAGCTTGCCTGTAAAGAAGACTCGTTAAACAGTGTAACATTGACTGTATTACATACAGTACCATACCTAATAATATAAATAATATAATATAAATAATCGGCATTATTCCCTCTGCACTTCAGGAACTGAGAAGGCCCTGAGCACATGGGCGTAAACCCAAATGAGATTAAGATTTTCTTTGATTGGGAAGGGCGTGGTTTTAAAATTAAAGGTGAATGACGAAAACGCTTCAGGGCAACGTCATTTATGCTTCATTAAATTGAAATCTCAACCATTTTGTGTAAAACAATGCAAAATGCTTAAATGCGATAGGAAACATTTGAATCTGTTACTAATTGTTTTTTTTTTAAATATGGTTAAACCACTAACAGAGCTGACATTTTCCACGATTTTGTAGGCTACTTTAGCTCAAGATGCTAACTTCAAACCATTTACCACATGGCATGTCTCAAACAGAAATGTATGCATTTTATCATATCATGTCACAGGCTTCTTCTATCAGTGCTTTAAAGATTGTTATGCCTTTGTTTAATTGATGTAACAGAGTTGATCATAATGTATACGGACAGACACATTTTTTAAAATAACTAAATTATCAAATAATAAAAATATTACAGACAATTGATTTTTAATTCAACCATTTATTTAATTTAGTGAACACATATTGTATCCTTAATTATTTTATGATAATTGAAGTTGAATATATGATTTAGTGGGTTAATATTTTATAATTATTTATAATTATAATTATTTTAAGACTAAATGTCCCTAAATACACACACAAACATTTTTTTAGAGATGACATTTTATAATTTGTGTTATTATTTTCATTTCATTAGTTTCATTATTTTTTGTTTTGGACAAATAACTAACGGTTTATCTAGGAAATGCTACTCCTGTTTCAAATTTGGTGGAGATGTAGCACATTCCTGCTTTTTCATGTTAAGCCACAAATGTTCTGTTGGGTTTATGTCAGGTCAATTTTGACCATTAACAGACATTGGGTGTACTTGGTCCGCAATCATATTCAGAGAGCTGACAAATGTGTTCCCATTACAGTATATCCAGATGCCACATGTCCATTGTGAGTATTTCTGCTCGACTATATCAAAGACTATAGAATACAATAATGGGACTTTGACTATATGGACTGTGATGCACCAGAAAGCTTGATGACACAAACATGACACTGCAGTAAAGATACAGTTGTAGAATCTTAAGCAGTTGCTTACCTGAATCAAAATAGCAATGCTATTTAGTTAGGTAGAAATGTTATTACATTAATAATGTATAATAATAACATTAATATTTGATTTTTTAAATGTGATATTAAATATACGTTTTACTTCCAGATTTTGTAATCCTTCATTGATTTTAGCAAGCTCCAAATTCAGAAAGAATCATGTGTGTATATATAGTGTTTTTATGTTCATAATAATCAGAATGGGCTTTGAAAAATCTATTCCAGCATATGTCTTACACAGCGGATGCCCTTCCAGCCGCAACCCAATACTGGGAAACACCCATAGACTCACAGACACTTGTACACTACGGCCAGTTTTGTTTGCCCAATTTACCTATAGAGCATGTCTTTGGACTGCAGAGGAAACTGGAGCACCCAGAGGAAACCCACATGGGGAGAACATGACTAACTCCACAAACTCCACACAGAAATTCCAACTGACCCAGCCGGGACTCGAACCAGTGACGTTCTTGCTGTGAGGTGACAGTACTAACCACTGTGCCACCCCCATCTTTTGTTTAATAATAAGAAAATCTTGCCTGGAACACCTGAAAGTGGAAGAATAAATTAAAAATATCACATTTTTTAAAAATCTATACAAAAAAAAATACAGAAAACAACACTTTGTTGACTTATTTCAGTTTTATTAGAATTATCGTAAGAATTAATCACTGTGATTTTTGGATTTGTAGCTCTCTTACAGAAAACAAACACCATCAGTGCTATCAATTACAATTAAAGAAATGGAAGTTCATATTGATGTGCATTATTTAGTTTAGGAAATCAAGTTTACATAGATGACTCGAACATATACACAAGCACAATGAACTCAACTGCCTCTGTACATAAAATAAAAATAAATACATGATTAAGTACATACAAATGACAAGATGCCAAACAAGGGCAGCACTGCTGCTTTTTGTGTCACAGTTATATTATGTTCTGCCAATGCTGCATCGAATCTCAGCTGACTTAAATCACAAAGCATTTTTCCAAACAGATCTCTTACCATCTTTCTGATGTATATCTGCCAGGCTGGAGAAAACAACAGTTGCATAACCCTAATTGCTATTCCATCCCTATCCTACTTACACACAACACCAGCATGAGCACCTCGAGTTAAACCAATCCCCTTTTCCCCTCTCTCTGCTTGTTTTTTTTTGTTTTTTTTAGTGTTAGGCTTGAATGTGTGAGCTATGAGCTGATCACTTGCCCAGACCAGGTCTCGTGTTTCCTTCCGGAAGACAGGTTGGTGATGACCACCTCGACTGCTTGGAACTTTATGTTTTTGGGAGGAACAGGACACACTTTGTAGGTCACCTCATCCCCCTCCATAGGGACATATTCACCCTCAATACTAGGAGAAAAAACAGAATTGTAGTTATCTGTAAAAACGCACTAAACTATAATATTATTTGAAAACACCAAAACAAACATGACATAATCCTCCAAGTCTCTGCTCCTTTTTATATATATATATACTTTACTTTTAGACACGCCCCTTACTGTTGATTGGCTGCAAGTGTGTTTTGGTATTGATCTGACAGCGGGGTCAAAATTGTTTTTCAACAAATTGCTTAGTCCACCTCAGGTATATATAAATATATATATAAATATGTAAATACTATAGTGTTTTTGAACCATAAACTACCTACCATAAACTAACAAAAGTCTTGTCACCTATTCAAGTTTTAGGAGCAACAAATAATAACTTGACTTCTAGTTGGTCATTTGGTATCAGAAGTGGCTTATATGAAAGACAAAGGCCTCTAGATTACGCTTATTTTGTCAAAATAAAATATGATCATGCTTATTGATTTGTAGTATTTAATTTAATGAAGTATTTAATTAGGACAGTAAGTTCTAACTTTGCTGAGACAAAAATCTTGTCACTTAACAGAAATAATGTACAGTATAGAAAGTCATGGTGCAGTGAAAAAATAATTAATATTGTGTATGACTCCTATGAGCCTGGAGGACTGTGTCCATACACCTCTGCAATGACTCAAATAACTTAATAATAAAGTCATCTGGAATGGGAAAGAAAGTGTTCTTGCAGGACTCCCAGAGTTCATCAAGATTCATCTTCAACGCCTTCTCCTTTATTTTACCCCAGACATGCTCAACAAGGTTCATGTCTGGTGACTGGGCTAGCCAACCCTGGAGTATTTTGACCTTCTTTGCTTTCAGGAACTTTGATGTGGAGGCTGAAGTATGAGAGGAAGTGCTGCCCTGCTGAAGAATTTGCCCTCTCCTGAGGTCTGTAATGTAATTGGGCAGCACAAATGTCTTGATACTTCAGGCATGTTGCCATCCACTCTGCAGATCTCTCATACACCCTCATACTTAATGTAACCCCAAACCATGATTTTTGCTTGACCAAAATTGAGACTGATTTCTATGAGAATCGGGCCAATGCGTGTTCCAATAGGTCTTCTGCAGTATTTGTGATGATTGGGATGCAGTTCAACAGATTCATCAGAGAAATCTACCTTCTGACACATCTATCTATCTATCTATTTTGTGGAAAATGTTTAAAAGTATAGTGATATGCTTTAAGACAGTGGTTATTAAAGCCTATGTTTTATATAAATAAATATAAATTAAAATATACATATATTGTTTGTATGTATAAAATATATGCATAAAATATAAATATGTAAACAATTGTATTTTTTCATACTCTTGCATTTTGCATTATAAGGTGTCAGATTTTGTTCATAACAAAGTGGCTTGTAAGTGATTAGGAATTGCATCATGTCAATTTACACAGTTAAATACATTTTATTATATGACCTCCTTGATTTTTCCTTGAAATCTTTTCATTGGGCACTCATTTTTTGCAACACAACCTTACATTATTTTGTCATGACAGTTTCAGTTTGTCTTATTAAAACCAATAAACCAGATTTGCACTGTTTCATTGCATAATTTAAAATGTCTAATTATAAAAAATGTCATATAGATGCTAAATAAAAAGTTCTTTTTAATGTCTTGTCACTTACTCTGAGATGTGGACAAATATGTCTTCTCCTCCATGGGAGGGCCGAATGAATCCATGACCTTGGGACCTTGAAAAGTTCTTGCAAACGCCCTTGTAAACGGGTCCAGATTTGGCTCTCACCGATCTGACAAAACACCAGAGCAAAGACATTCAAGAATCAGTTTTGATTTCTGTTTGTAAACGTCAAATGAAAAAAAAATTATACTCATTCATTAAAATAAAGCCAACAATACATTGTATTTTATTTGTAATAGTGTTGAATATAATATCTATCTATCTATCTATCTATCTATCTATCTATCTATCTATCTATCTATCTATCTATCCCATAATAGGACTCTAATGTAAACATTTTTAAAAAATCTCCTTATAATATAATATAATATAATATAATAATTTTCCTTGTCATTTTAATTTTACAGCCATAATATACATTAATATATTCACATATAACTAAGTAATAATAATAAAATCATAATTTTTCTGTTATGAAGTCTCAACAGTCGCACTGTATTTTGTTCTGTCTATTTATTTGCCTTGAAGAATCTTAAACTTTTATAGTATGTATTTTTCAATCTTTTAGCCACATAACACTAGCCCCAATATTAATGAACAAAGTAAAAAAGTAAATACTGGTTGAAAAAGAAAATATCCAGCGACAACATTAAATTCAGACATATGATATGACCTGAGAAAAATTTGTACTCTGTCAGCAGTATAGTACAGCTACTCACGCTGAATATGTGCGTGTGCGTTTGGTTGGCAGTGGACTCAGAGGTTCCCCCGTCTGAGGAGGTTTCCTCTCCAGAAGACCACTGCCTTCCCTCAGGAAAGGTAATGAAAGTGAGAGAGGTGTGTGTGGGCAGTGCAGCTTTCCATCAGACGTTGATGTGCTTTCTGAATCAGCCATTGGTGTGAAATTCAATGGAGATGGGATGAAGCCTGTGTGGTTTGAAAAATGAAATAAACAAACAAACAATATCTGTGTTATATATCTGTGCTATTGCTTAATTAAATATTAAACAGCTGCTTGGAAATGTTCATCATCCCTCAAATCTGGGCGCAGTAGCTGCAGCATCAGGACCACATCAGATTTTATGACTTTTGTCGACTGTTTCCCCCCTTCAAACTGTGCTTCCTTTTCATTGTTTTGCATTGCACCATGGCTTTCTGCCCTGCAGTCTGAGAAAGGCCAAGCATATGTACCGCAGACTCCATAATAATAACAGCCTAATGGAACGGGACTGTGGTCAAATTGTGAGTGACGTTACGCTTGTTTTGTTATCTTTTTATGAACCTGAAATCTACAATGTAGGTTGTTGACAACCGTCCTCAGTTTTATATTACACAGTACGCGACAATATACTATACAGACATGAAAATAACAATGAAATTCTTACCGTGTGGAACGTTATTGTGGATACCAATCTGTCGGTTGATATCACGAGCGCTGCGGAGATAAATATATTTACATCGCTACATCAGAAGCCAGTATTAAATGTCCGAATACTATCATTCGTGGTCCACATATTCGATTCAAGGGCCCCTACGTAGCACACAATAAACGAGGTTACTGGAGGAGAGGAAAGGGAGGGAACACCCAACCAAAACTGAACGCGAGAGACGCGACGCGAGAAAACAAAAACGCTCCAATTACAATCAAAGACGCTATGGTGCAAGCGACAGAATCCTGACGTAAACGTTCGTTCGACCAATCAGAACGTTAATGTAGTGCGCGTTTTAGTTTTGACGCATCAGACGTGATGTGATGCTTTATATAGGGCTTGGTGGTACTCATGTTTTTTTAATGAAATGATAGAAATATTTATTCAGTAGTTAATAACTTATTAATTTAAATTTATATTTTCATATTTATTAATTTAAATATGAAAAATAATTAGGCAATGATAAAAAGGGGTTTTCAAGCATCAAAACAATATAACCTAAATCAGTCTTTTTGTGTCCGGTTTCATAATAAAGGGGCATTTGAAATATTAATATGTAATTAAAATTACTTTATATATTAAAATTCTTAAATATATTTTATATGACCTTGATTTTACTGTTAATTTTATTTATTTTTTGGGGTACCCTTTTTGCAATACAATTTTTAATTATTTTGTCAGAATAGTTCCAATTTTGTTTTTGGTACTGACCAATGTAATGTAAAACTAAATTTGCACCAATGTCGCATTGTCTTGGATGATACAGACACACACCCCTATGGGAAGAATCTATATGCCAACTGGAAAGCCTCAGCTTCTCTGAGCTTACTGGATTTATTCTTAAGCAAAATTTTAATATTTGTTTTATTAATAAAGGTCGGGTGAAATCATTAACCCTTGTGCACTGTTCAAATTCACAACCCTTGTGTTATGTTCTGGATTAAAACATCCAGTGAATTAAACTGCTGTGAAAATGCAACAGATACATTTTTTTTCAATTTCTTTTGCAAAAAGCTTTTAATCAACCTCAGTCCTGATCAAAACTACTAAATGTTTAAAAAAATTATAGCATTTTAACTCTTTAATTGCCAAATTCACAAATTATGTCACTGAATTGGTGAAAAACCCCTACAAAATGATGTATTTTTCAATTTAAAATGTAATTGCGGACAAGATTTTTTTTTTTACCTTTTATCAAAGTCTTGGACATGTGAATGATTGTTAACAACACTGCCTTTGACAATGCATTAGATTTAAAAAAAAAATTCTAACTAATTTACTGTTAGTGGCTGTTTTAGCCCTATTGATTTCGATTATAACCACATTTGATGGTGCATAAATACACAGTCTTTGTTTTAATTTACTCCATGTAGTTCTGAGAACTGAGATGCATATTTTGATTTTCTCAGACACATCAAGGTAAGTGCACAAAGGTCACTCCCACACACATTTTAATTTGCTGTTACACTCCATATAAAATCCAGAAAGCTTCTTTTTTTTGCACAGGCCTATCTAAAGGGTTAATATTGCCAACTGATGATCAACAGTAAAATTACAAAATGTTCCTCTTCCGAACGATGAAAACCACCAATGATCAAAAATGCATGATTATATGGTGTCAGTTTTGCAATAAAAAAAAATGGTTATAATGGAAGTTAATGGTGCAAAAACAGTGACCAATAATAAATTAGGGAGAAAAAAAAAAAGAAAATTTATCAAAAACAATGCATCAAAGGCAATGCTGTTTCACGTGTCCAAGACTTTGATAAAAGGTAAAAAAAAAAAATCCAGCCCACAATTACTTTTTTTTTTTTTAACCAAATCATTAAGATCATTTGTGAATTCGGCAATTAAAGAGTTAAAATACTGTAATTTTCTAAGCAATTTAGTAGTTTTGATCAGGACTGAAGTTCATTAACCGATTTATGCAGAAGAAAAATGAAAAAAAAAGTTTATCTGATTTAATTCACTGAATGTTTAATTTACTGGATGTTTTCATCCCTAACATAATGAAATAGTAAATTTACCCAGAGTATATTGTTGAGTTTTTTCAAAATTCAAAGCATTTTCTCAAAATATGCGACAAGATAAGATGTGTCACCAAAAAATCTTTCCGCTAGCTGAAACACAGAAAAGGTTATGGTCAAATCAGGACACAAATTCATCCCAGAGTGGATGAAAACATTCCCAAAAGCACATATGGGTTAACATTAACTGGCCAAAATAAATGTGTGATTGGCATCACAGGAATACTCATTTAAAGTTACATAATAATATTTTCATAAATAATATTTCTTTTCTCTTTAATTAAAAAGATACAAACCTACAGATTCTGTATGCTTAAATGTACTTAAGCAAACAAGTACACAATTATTTTAAATTACTTTATTTTATAACCCACTGTGACCGATCAGCATCCATTTCCTCAACAACAGAAAAGAAGAAAAAGATGGAAAATAATGGGGTTATAAAGAGGATGTGCTTGTGTGGTGTTACGAAATACACAGTTTAGAGCTGCAGATACAACTAGACAGCATTCTTCACATTTACCGTATCGGCTAGCATTCGTACTACAGTAAAAGTCATCTGATGAGCACATACTGTTTGGTATCTTGAAAGCAGTTGGTATTGTCTGCTAGTCAGAGTGACTGACATGAGAACAGCTCTGTGTAAAAGAAGAAGAAAAAAATGCAACCCTACAAAAAAGGGCACTCAAATATACAGGAAAAGTGCTCACAAGGCTGAAGGTCTGATTACTGATCAATTACTCAATAACTGTCATCCAAAACACTTAAGATAATGCACATTCGAGATTTGCTTCAAATGCTTATAAATATGAATTTGGTTTAAAACATTTAGAACTTGACCTGCGGTGCGCTCAGCACAGGTACGATTGATGGATTTTGATGTTGTGTACGACGAGATCTGCAGAAGATTTGAAGAACAGGCATAGACAAGTCAGAATAGCTACATGAACAATAACCGGTCAAGTTTCAAGCTTGCGTGAATAAGAACACCAATTATTATGAGTGACTGACAAGCTCTTTTAAATGAATCAAGTCAAATATCGGCTGATTACAGCAGAGAACATTCACAAGCAGCTCTCATTACAGTTCAGTGTGAGATTACAAACAGAAATGAATCATTAACAGTTGCCTGATCACAGCACAGATACTTGGATAATTTTGTAAATCAAACTCTGGCATCTTCCGCTAAAATCATTTGTAGGTCATTTTTTTAACCATTCTGTAATAGTTCCAACTTGCACTAAGCATAACAATTTCTAAACAATTATCAGTCCTGCAATATATTATATAGTTCTGAGACGCTTGTGTATAAACATGACTTGTCTATGTAACACAGTTTTAAAAACGTGTTGTATGTTTTGTGTATACTTCAGTTCATAATTACATGAGAGTGTTTAAACCTTTCATACACATTCCAATCCTCCTGTTTGATGCATAACCCCCCCTCCATATAATTGTATATATATGGCCAATCACGTTCATTTCTGCATCTCTTTCATTCTGTTGAGGGCGGAGCCAGCCTGGAACCATTCGATCTGGGTTTCATTAAAGGTGTGGTTCAACTCGATTGTTTCCGAGCTTCCATCAGTGTGCTTGATGACGGCTTTAAGAGGCTGAAGGAACAAAAATATTAGTAAAATTAGGTTGAATATTAAGAAAGGTTATTATTTACTGCAGTTTCTCTCAAACAGGAGTTTAAGGCATAAATGAGGGGTTTGTCTGTTTATAAAAATGCTAATTAATATACATAAATTGTTTCAAAGCTTGTCTTCTAGTGATGGGAACGTAAACTAAGTTCAGCAAATTCAAGCAAATCCTGTAAATATTTTAGCTCAGAGATTTCAAAGACTCATTGAGCACAACATAAACATAATATACACAAATATATGATTTAAATATCTATAAATAAATGTGCATTCTAAATGTTGTCATGGAAGATATTCAGACCAGGGAGTGAATTTTGTTTTCATCTCTTTCATATTAACAATATAGACAAACCAGGGTTTCTGCAGGTTTCACCAAGATAAATTTAAGACTTTGTGACATTTTTCAGACCGTATGAATGTAATTTTAGACTTATACAGGACTAAATGCTAAGGATTTAATTAAATTATCCCAGTTGGAAAAGACTTTCACTTGCCCTATAAAAAATTATTATAATTTAATAAATTTAATAATACAGTAATATTAATTTAATAATAATAAAAAAACATTGGTCAGGTCAGTATCCTCAGCAAACAAACGGAGAACTTTTAAATAAATGTTACTGTAAGGAAAGTAATTAAATGTTATTTTTACATAAAAAGTTAAGTTTTACTGAGATGGATTGTTGGTGATTGTATATCCAGACTGGGCAACTATACATGAACAATGGAAAATTAAGACCCGTTTAAAAAAAGATTTAAAGCTTAAAAATCTGCTTTGAAATTAAAGACATTAAGACTTTTTAAATCCCGCGGATACCCTGACAGACTTATGAGGCTAGTTACCAAAGACCTTATATACACGAATCAATTATATCGATAACTGTAATCCATTTTTACTTACACATAATATATATATATATTTATTAGTGTTTTCCTGTTTTTCATGCCCTCTCAGCTTGCTATACTTTTGTGCTTTATTTGAATTTTAATGATTAAAGCTCATTCCACTCTTATGCATTCATCCATTTTCCTAAATTGCATAAGCAGCCTTGTGCTGCACAGATATATTGACATGCATAGAAAAAAATCTCTATTTAATTGCCATTAAGCTTAACACCATGCACTAGTGTTATCATAATACTGAAATTTGGTACTGACATTTTAAAATGTCCATTTCCTTCTAACATTTGAGCACTGTGTTCACATGCTCAACAGAAATTACTGTCATTAGCTGTGAAGGTCATCAGTTTACCGAACTAACCGCTGTTTACTGAATCTAACTACAGATACAGCGACACTGGAGCGTTTTAAAGCAAAAGATCAGCTGGTCTATCAATAAGCTGACATACAAACGATCTGCTGATGAATCGTCGGATCTTCACGGTTTTAAAATGCTCCAATGTCCCTGTATCTGTGGTTACACTCAGTCAACAGCGGTGAGTTTGGTGAACTGATCACCTTCACTGCCAAATCACAGTCATTTCTTTTGAGCACATGAACACAACGGCAAATCAGCTGTGTTTAAGATCACGCTCAACAGTGCTCAAATGTTAGCAGGAAATGGACATTTTACAGCACCGATTGGTACCAAATTCCAGCATGGTGACAACACTACCAGGCACACTTTGAAAATCCTTGTTTTAGATCATTAGGGGTTTTGGCTGGAAAAAGACTCAATCCAGAAAAGAGATATCTAAACAAGAATTGGTATTTAAAAATAGCACTTACCTTTCCAGGGGCGAAGCTCTTAAGCCCAATAATGGAGATTTTATCATCTGGGCGGATTTTGTCATAATCAGCAGGATTGGAGAAGGTGAGGGGCAGCAGGCCCTGTTTCTTCAAGTTTGTTTCTGTTGACAGTCATGATATGCTCATTGAAATCAACTGCTAAAGGTCTTCAGGTCAATTAAGAAGCCAAATGAGTTTTTAATTCAAATTTCACACTCACCATGGATTCTAGCAAAGCTCTTCACAATGATGGCCCTCCCTCCTAAATGTCTGGGCTCCAGAGCAGCATGTTCTCTGCTGGATCCCTCACCATAGTTCTCATCTCCAACAACTACCCACGAAATATTGTTCTTCTACAAGTGAGAAAATACAGGTAATTCAGAAAACTGTTATGAATAACAATGGCGTCAACATACAAATAGAAATGCAAGAGAGAAAAACACTTCTTACTTTGTAATGGCGAGCAACATCAGGAACGCCCCCGTACTCCCCAGTCAGAAGGTTGCGGAGTTTATTGACACCATCATTCTCAATATTAACGGCACCAATTAGCAGGTTATTGGAAATATTATCAAGGTGGCCACGGAACTTCAGCCAGGGTCCGGCAGCGCTGATGTGGTCAGTGGTGCACTTTCCTTTCACCTGACAAAAATTATAATTTTATTATTAAAAACTAAAAATGAAAGGATCATAAAACACTTTTTTTCCAGAGATGATAATAGAGATGTCTGTTGCACAGTACAGAATAATGTTAAAATGTAAGAGAAAACAATAATTTTAAGCTTTTGTTGTGCTATTTTCAACTGCCGACTTCTGAAATCAGTCGACGTCATAGAATGCAACATAACATTTTGTGAAATGTCACGGTCTTGTACATTTGAATGAAACCGCATTGTTCAGATACTATGAGAAAGTGCTTTGCTTAAAGGATTAGTTCACCCAAAAATCTAAATTCTGTCATCAATTACTCACCCCCATGTTGTTCCAATCCCGAGAACTTTGTTCATCTTTTAAACACAAATGAAGATCCACCATAGCCTTTCTATTGACTTTAGTTGTTCAACTATATTCAAATGAAACTCTAAGAACACTTATGTGCAAATCGTTTAGTTTTTTGATCTATATCTTCCACATAAGATCAGGGTGCTGGGCTGCTGACTACTGGCAATACGTCATACTGACCATCATAAACATGAACCCTGAAGACCTAACGAGGAAGAAAAGACAAAGTTGTATTTATGAAAAAAAGTCGTTTTTATGGTTTCTTGGAAAACAAAATTGTTCTTGGAGCTTATGATTAGTTAAACCAATGTCACATAGAAAGTTGACTGTTTTCCTGTTCTGGATTTTGGTGATCATGACCATTCTCTCATGGTCTCTCATGACCATTGCCGCTAAGGAGAATGGGAGCACTTAAATTTTAACTAAAACAAGACTAAAAAAGTGTCAGGGGATTGTAGTGACATGATGGTGAGTAACCAATAACTCCATTTTCATTTTTGGAGAACTAACAGATAATTTTATTTTTTTACGATTTTTTTTTGTGTGTTTTTGCCTTTATTGACAGGATCATAGCTTGACATGAAGTGAAATCGGAGGATGAGGCAGAAGGAAAGTGTGAGAGGTTTGGTTGTGGTGATGAAAGAGCCAAGAGCCATGGGAGCCGAACGGTGTGATGCTGGTGGCCGGAGTGTTCAACAGATGTCAAAATCCCACAGAGGAAATCCAGATAGATACTCTCATTTTGGTTAAATGTTCACCAGTTCCCCTCTCTTTCTTTCTTGAATAAGTGCGAGTTGAGCTACTACTACACTAGCATTTCTGGCATAATCTCAAAACTCCGGCAAAGAAACTCAGCACAATGGAACATAGAAACTACACTGACTACTTGTGTTTTAGGTGTGTTATTGCCAGACAGAACACAAAAGTATAAATGCTCACAATGGCTTCGGCTACATGTAAGGTATGTGGCATGGAGTAAGCCTGGTTTATACTTCTGCATCAAGTAATCGGCGTGACACACGGCGCATGCCTTGTGCGTAGCTGTGCATTTATACTTCTGCGCGCCATTTCTGTTGCTCTGCAATAACACTTTCGATCTGGCAGTAAGGTTATGTTCCTCTGTGTAGTTTCTTCCCTGTTTTTTTTTAACGCTACCTTAATGTAGAGGTAGCTCAAACTCGCTCATTTTGAGGCAGGAACTGGCAGACGTGCAACAACTTTAATCATAAGGATTAAAGTTCACGGGACTGTAAACACTCGCTCCAAAGGGTTGGCACGGCTCTCGGTCCCACCCACACTCATCAGTGCTACCAAGCAGACCAATCACATACCTTGCACAATGCATTGTTGCGACGTGTAGATACATTTTTTGAGAGGTGCACTTCGACATCGGCAAGGGCTATGCGACCACGTGCAGGCTGCGACGGAGCATATGTGTGTGCTTGACGCAGAAGTATAAATCAGCCTTTAACCAATCAATTGACGCAGTAGTATAAATCAGTGTTAATGTTGAACTGCTGTGTGCCTTTGTGGGAAGATGTGATGCTTTTTAAGTCTGTCAAAGTGAAGTGCTGAACACGATTTTTCCCAACCTATCAAGATAGAGAATTTCAAACAGCCATGACCAAGACTTACCTTGATGAGCACTTGGAGGTCCTCAAGGTCTTTTCCACTCCATTTGTCAAGGGCTCGAGCAGCTGCAGACGGTTGCTCTGTGGGTTAACATCTACTTTAAGAGCAGAGCCATCAGCTGGTGGGTGCTGGTAGGTGTCCTGACCTGGGTCAAAGTCACGAGCAGGAAGTTCATCTCCTGTGGGTGGCTCCAGTTTAAACTTCTCTCCATTGGGGGCTGTAAGGAAGTCAGTCTCAGGGTTAAACTTCAGTGTGCCTGCAATGGCAAGGGCTGTGACAATCTGCAAGACAACAAATGAAATGATTATATTAACATATTTGGATACACACAGAAAGATTTATGGGGAAGAAATACACGGTGTAGTACCTCTGGAGAGGTGACAAAAGCATGAGTGGCAGGGTTGGCATCATTTCTGGCTGTGAAGTTCCTGTTGAATGATGTAACAATGGTGTTCTTCTCTCCCTTTTTAACGTCACGTCTGAAATAAAGATTTTATTGGTTTATGATATGGCTTTATAACACAGGTTTATTACACAGTAGTTTAAATTTCTTTATTCTGATTGGTCAGTTGTGGAATTAAGGTCATGAAGGATGCTGCTGCTGCTGGTGTTAAACTATGACCGTTGTCCTAAGCACCTGATTTTGTTTGAATCATAAAAGAGAGATATGTGACACTTCACTCTCTCTCTCTCTCTTTACATCATTCAATCTCATACTCATTCTTTAAGTAAGTATCTTGAAAAAGGCATGTTTGTTTATCCATTTCCACATAATTTCCAATCAGGAAATTCATGGTAAGAACAAAACAAATAAGAGTATATTACTTAATAATTATAATGGCAACTTCATACATCAATAAAAAAAACCCACTTAAAATATTGTATTAAAACATGATCAATTATTTTTCACTTTGATGTTACACAACATTCTTCCTGGAGAGACATTTTTAAAATGTTGATCAAAGTACTCTGTATAATATAAAAAATTAGCCTTTGACAGTTTTTGATTAACAGATCACCCAGTCTTTTCAACATATAAACTATATTAAAGTTTTTACTGTTTTTTGGTCAAATAAATAGAGGCTTTGGGAGCACAAAACATTTTTTGCACTTTGTTTGAAAAAAAATCTTACAGACTTTTCTGTAATTTTCTGTTAATCTGTAATTTTTTACTCCGTAATATTATTTGTAATATATTATTATACGTCATAAACCTTATGAAAACTCTCTAAAAACATATAAAAGACATTTACCTGTCCCATTGACCGATGCACGGTCCACAAGCATTAGCCAGGACAATTCCACCAACATCCCTCAACACTTTAGCCTGCAGTTAAGACACACATTAATCTGTCAGCCAAAATGTAGAACAATTTGCTAATTTGGGTGCATAAACTACTAATAATAAACCCTCTGGCTCTCAGACTCACATAGCCATCTCGCTCAATTGTGGCACGAATCTGCTCAGACCCAGGAGTGACAGTGAACTGGGCTTTGCACTTGAGACCCTTGTCAAGAGCTTGTTTGGCCAGGGAAGCGGCTCTGCCCATGTCCTCATAGCTGGAGTTGGTGCAGCTTCCAATAAGACCTATAAAGTTCAGTTAGAGCGACTGCGTTCATGACAGGAGACCATTAGTAAATAATGGCCACATGAAATCAATAAAAGACCATTAAAATCACTGACCAACTTTAACATCCAGGGGCCAACCATTCTTCTCAGCGACAGAGCCGATGTCTGAAACAGGATGGGCCAGGTCAGGAGTAAATGGGCCATTGATGTGAGGCTTTCAGCTGTATTACAAAATTAATCATTAACGCTTTACTGTATCTGTAACACATTTAAGTAAATTACCTCAACTGACCTACACTTACCTCATCTAGATTAATCTCAATCAGCTGGTCATAATGACAACCTGAGTCAGGAACCAATAAGTCCTTGTTTTCATCTGCTAAAGTGGCAATTTCTGTGGGAAAAATTGGAACGAGATGTCAATTTTATGAGAAAACAGTTATGATAATTATTCATTAACTAAAGACCAGTGTTACTGCTTACCTCCTCGACCCGTCTTGTCCAAGTATGTCTTCATACGATGGTTGAAAGGGAACACAGAGGTGGTAGCTCCAATTTCAGCACCCATATTGCAAATTGTGGCCATTCCTAAATTTGAAACCCAAAAGCACATTCATGACTTTGAGTTTTACCTTTATCAGCAATTAATGGTAGTGATAAACGCTAGGTCTAAATAATTAAAAATGCGATATTGAGAAAAGCAAAAATGTTATTCTAATGACATTCAGAGCTGTCTGCAATCCATGTGACCAGAACTGATCATAATGACCGCAGACAGCAGTGTAATGGCAACCCATTTACTTTTAAAAATTCGTGATTGATCGGGTGTGACGCAGTAGGTAGTGCTGTCGCCTCACAGCAAGAAGGTCGCTGGTTCGAGCCTCGGCTGGGTCAGTTGGCATTTTTGTGTGAAGTTTGCATGTTCTCCCCGTGTTCGCGTATGTTTCTTCCGGATGCTCCGGTTTTCCCCACAAGTCCAAAGACACGTGGTACAGGTGAATTGGGTAAGCTAAAATTGTCTGTAGCGAATGAGAGTATATGGATGTTTCCTAGTGATAGGTTGCAGCTGGAAGGGCATCCGCTGCGTAAAAAACATGTGCTTGATAAGTTGGCGGTTCATTCCGCTGTGGCGACCCCAGATTAATAAAGGGAATTTAATTCTTAAGGGGCAGTTAATACTATACTGCCATTAAAACTCATTACTGCAAGCAGTTGTAGTAATACCCGTCTTAATGAGTTATACACCGAATCATTTAGAAATAAATCAAGTGACTAACTTTATAAAACAAACATTGGCTAACTCAATTACGTTCAAAAACATTTTGAACAGGAACAAAAAACTGCATTGTTGCTGACATACAGATGTTTTCCTATGGCTGTATAAATGCAAACATCTGCAGTTTAACTGACTGCTTTCATAAATGTGCTCTTGGCACTGAAACTGTGAGATAAAACTTGAATAAAGTAATTTTTATTTTGGGAGAAAAAAGTAAATACCTTTCTCGACATTAAAAGTTGTTGCGGTTGCAAAAAAGAGGTCCTTGATTTAAAATGACATCAAAAATTTAATTTTCAGTTCCAAAAATGTAAAGGTCTCAGGTGATTGTTAGGACATGATGGTGAGTAAGCAATGACAGAATTTTCATTTCTTGGTGAATAACATCTTTAATAACTGTAAGAGTAGGTTTTCACCTGTGCATGAGATGGAGTCCACACCAGGGCCATGATACTCCACAATAGCACCAGTGCCACCCTTCACAGTCAAAATACCAGCAACTTTCAGGATGACATCCTTTGGTGAGCTCCAACCAGATAATGCTCCTGTCAGCTTCACACCAATGACCTGGAAAAGTTAATAGTTCCAAAATAAACATGTCCCCTATCGCCTAATTTTAGGCAACATAACATTTTTCAATAAACACAAGCTCACATTTGGACACTTCAACTCCCAGGGAATGCCCTTGCCATGACATCAACAGCATCAGCTCCACCAAACTCCAATGCAAGATGCAGCCCAAACCCCCCGCCGTTAGGGGTGTGGAGAGTCTGTACCAATCAACATGACTCCTGGATATGCATAGTTCTCCAAGATGATCTAAACGAAGAGAATATCAAAAAAAATGTATATGAACATATATAAAAAAGTTCATCAAGGTTGTCCTAAGACAAGTATTGTTTGATACACATTTTTGCTTAACAACTTTAATGAAAGTTGATCTACTTCAAATGTTGACTATAAATGTACAGAGAGAAGAAAAATGACACCTGTATACCTTTATTATAAGCTGTTAGCTGCTACAGAGTTATAAACACTTTTCACTTCTGGTAGAATTGATTCCCTCTGATTTATGAATTTAAGTCATATTTTCGAAAATATAGAAAACTACAATTATTATGGTGAGGGGATGTTACAATTTTAAGATTTCAAACTGATATTGTAAAATCACTAAAGACAAATAAAAAGTATGAATCATAAAAAAAACATATATTTTCAGGTATTCATTTAAAATAACCAATTCCATGTACATCTTAATTTCTACAAAAATATAAGATTTTAAAATATGTCAACATATGTAGCCGTACTGGACCAACTATAAAAATTTCCAAATTCTAGTTAAAAATTTTAAAAAAGTGTTTTCTCCAGTACCTGATGAATGATCCCAGAACCAGGTTTCCAAAAACCAACACCATATTTAGCCCCAGCACTAGCAAGGAAACTATAAACCTCTTGATTTACTTCCTGGTTGACAGCAAAGGAAACAGTACATCAGTGTATGAAGTGATGAATTAATAAATGTCATTTTAGTTCATACAGTGCAAAATTCATTTTAATTTTGACATTATCAGGCATATCCAGAAGCATCACATACACACATTCCCTAACTCATTCACTTGGCCTTCTGCAGATCTTGGGCTCCTCCAATCTGAGCCTCAATAAGATGGTCACAGTGGTGGTGGACGGCACTGCCACTTTTGGGAGTCCACTGCTGATGAACTGCAGCATGGCCATCTGTGCTGTTGCATCTTGCATAGCAACCCGATCAGGGTGAGGCGCAAATATGTGCGTCCTCGAGAATTTCCTGTCCAGCCGGGTCATCCAAATGGCCATACACAATCTTCTCTGACAGGGTGAGTGGCCGATTCAGCCTGGAACAGGAGAGTTATATGCAAAGTGCTATCAAAA